>NC_084632.1:29799983-29854983 GCF_033978795.1 Nerophis ophidion | reverse complement strand
AAATATCTTAAGTGACATCATGCACAAAAGTGCACTTTATTTGATTAAACTATTGTAGTGGCATTTTAGTGCTTTTTTATTTAGTGTTGTTTTGATATGTCATCTTAGTGACATCATGCACACAAGTGCATAATAGCTTGTTTTAAAATGTCTCTGACAATCTTGCGATTTCTGTTTTGAAATGACACGAATGGTTGTGCCACTGCTTAATAACTGTTTAATGAATAGTTTTGGTCAATTGACTTAGTTGTGATTTCCCTCTCTGCAAAGTTTAAAATGAGCTATATTTATGCGGTATGAACAAGAATGTTTTAATGTAGACACATAGAATCATCATACTGGTGTGATTATATGTATCAAGTGTTAATTCAAGGCTAAGGCAAAATATTGAGATATATATCGTGTATCGCGATATGGCCTAAAAATATCAAGATATTAGAAAAAAGGCCCTATCGCCCAGCCCTAGATTCAAGTGTGTATCAAAACATTGGTTTCATTGGCAATATCGTAAGAATGATTGACCCAAAAACTGACATTTTTTGCATTTTTTGTTTGGTAAACGTATAGCATGTTCTATATGTTATAGTTATTTGAATGACTCTTACCATAATATGTTACGTTAACATACCAGGCACCTTCTCTGTTGGTTATTTATGCGTCATAAAACGTACACTTATTCAGCCTGTTGTTCACTAATCTTTATTCATTTTAAATTGCCTTTCAAATGTCTATACTTGGTTTTGGGTTTTGTCAAATAAATTTCCCCCAAAAATGCGACTTATACTCCAATGCGACTTATATATGTTTTTTTCCGTCTTTATTATGCATTTTCGGCAGGTTCGATTTATACTCCGAAAAATACTTTAGAAGTGTATTGTCTTTATTTATATGTTGGTAAGTTGTGGTTTTGGTTTTTGGTATTCTTAGATACCAAAAGAAAGGAAGGAGTAATCTTTACTATAATTGTCACTGTATAATGTATCACTATTTGAAATAAAGTACATTGTTTTTGTATCAAAGGATGTCTTTCAACTGATGTAATCTGACCTTATTTGCAGGTCTGTGCCACTTACTTACTTACTTCTGCCAATGAAAGTCACGCAGGTGAGCCGCAAGATATACATGTCATGCTACAATGCATATGTACTTTTTACGTCCATGGATTGTAAATGGAACAGCACCAGGTGCTACAGAAGCCGTCTATTTTTGGAGGACATAGGGAGAGCGCTCATTGCCATAGCAGTGGAGAGGAGACGGCGTCTCCCAAGGGAACAAATAATGTTTGTTCTTGCCTGATGGTAACGCAGGCAGTGCTTTTTGTGCCCCCTGCACAATAGGAATGGCGAACCAGGGCATCAAATGTGAAATGTTTATTTGTAAACAGCAGAAGAAATCTGTCTGTGACTTGTGTTAATAAATACAGTATAAGTATCATTGTATAGCTCACAATGAAAGTGTTGTTCTGGTCATGTTCTCTTGTGTTCAAATAAAACAGATGGTTTGTGTTTTTGTTCAATTGATACTGGATCACAATCAGCGTTATGAATTATTACCATTTAGAGGATGCTGATATCTACAGTGCATCCGGAAAGTATTCACAACACTTCACTTTTTCCACATTTTGTTATGTTACGACCCTATTCCAAAATGAATAAATCCATTTTGCCCTCAAAATACTTCAGACAAACCTATATTGACAATGTGACAAGTACTTTTTTTCCCCCAAACATATTGAAAATAAACACCCCCCCACAACCCTGAAAGGGACAAGCGGTAGGAAATGGATGGATTAAAAATAAACGTGATTTTAAAAAAAAATATCACATGTACATAAGTATTCATAGTATTTACTCAGTACTTTTTTGATGCATCTTTGGAAGCAATTACAGCCTCAAGTATATTTGAATACAATGCCACAAGCTTGGCACACCACATCCTTGGGCTATTTTGCCCATTCCTCTTTCCAGCACCTCCATCAGTTTAGATAAGAAGCATTGGTTTTATCTATAATGTCTCTGTACATTGCTGCATTCATCTTGCCCTCTAACCTGAGTAGTGTCCCAGTTTGTGTCATGACAAACATCCCCACAGCATGATGCTGCCACCACCATGCTTCACTGTGGTTATGTTATTGGGCTGGTGATGAGTGGTGCTTGGTTTCCTCCAAACACGGTGGCTGGTATTTATGCCAAAGTGTTGAATGTTTGTCATAATGTTTGCCGGCCCAGTCACATAATATGTGCTGCTTTTAAACACACAAGTGAATGCAAGGCGTACTTGGTCAACAGCCATACAGGTCACACTGAGGGTGGCTGTATAAACAACTTTAACACTGTTACAAATATGCGCCACAATGTGAACCCACACCAAACAAGAATGACAAACACATTTTGGGAGAACATCCGCACCGTAACACAACATAAACACAACAGAACAAACACCCAGAACCCTTTGCAGCACTAACTCTTCCGGGAAACTACCATATACACCACCCACTACCACCAACTCCTCCCCCCGCCCCCCACCACCACCATCTCCCGAATCCGAAGGTCTCATGGTTGGCAAGTAAGCTGTTAGGCGCATCAATGGATTGGTTCAGGTCTTTGAACAGCATATTGACTTTGTTTGAAAATAGGAATATTTCACTAAAAGTGGCTAAGCTAGTTTAAGGTCAAAGGTGATATACCAAAGTTTCCCCAACATGTAATTGATTGTGGTGGTCTGCCACGGCAAAATAAAAGCCGCCACACCTTGAAACTGAGAAGTTTTATTTTACATGAACAATCATTTTAGTACCGTATTTTTCGGGACTATAAGTCGCAGTTTTTTTCAAAGTTTGACCGGGGGTGCGACTTATATGTGAAATTATTAACACATTACCCTAAAATATCAAATAATATGTAGCTCATTCACGTAAGAGACTAGACGTATAAGATTTCCTCGGAATTATTGATTAGGAGTGACAGATTGTTTGGTAAACGTATAGCATGTTCTATATGTTATAGTTATTTGAATGACTCTTACCATAATATGTTACGTTAACATACCAGGCACCTTCTCAGTTGGTTATTTATGTGTCATATAACGTACACTTATTCAGCCTGTTGTTCACTATTCTTTATTTATTTATATGCTCATTTTATACTTTCATGCAGAAAAGGAAATCCCAACTAAGTCAATTGGCCAAAACTGTATTCATTAAAGTTATTAGAAGGTGACTTTTCAAATGATGCTACATATTAGCAGTAATGCTACCTTTGGTAGCTAAGCTTGTGCCCCACACTTGACAAATTAAAGTTGTCTATTCGACATCTTCCCGCTTGAAGCCGAACCACCGCCAGACGATGGACCCCCTGCTGTTTTTCTTGGAAATTCATTTTTCCTTCATTCGCACCTTCTTTCTCTCGTATTACCACTCGCAATGCTTCGCTAGCATCACAGCTAACGTTACCCAGTCTGCCACGTCTCTGCTCCCTGAGGGGTTTTTTTGTACGTATGACGTGACAGTATGTGACGTGTGGAAGTTTGTGCACTTCCTGTCTGTCAAAAGGAGACATAATAAGAAGTGGGAAGAGCCGTAGTGTAATGCCTGCAGCTAAAAGCAACTGCGTGAGTGCGTGTACTCGAATTTTACGATATAGTAATTTTCTATATCGCACAGAGACAAACCCGCGATATATCGCCCAGCCCTAATTTCATTGCAAATGTTATTCTGAAACAGGCAGAACCTCCAAAACAATAAATATGGTTATTTTAAGCATGCATCCTTGGCCTCATTTTAAAGATGGACTTGGCAATGCAAAAGCTGATGAAGACTGACTTTCATGTAAATAAGCCAAAGGCTTTCTTGGTGATGTCAGGCACTCAGACTTGACCCGCATTGATTTACTAAACAGTCAGACATCGATATCATCAGGGTTACACACATAGACAAAAACATAACTAAACACTTCCTCCCTTTTGCCCCTCATGCAACCCGACACTTCAATCACATCGCACAATCAGACATGTATTCCCCTGAGCTGGGTCATCGTTTTAATGATCAATCGGAAAAACAGCCCACCCCACACACACTAAAACCTACACTACATCTGCACATTGACTGAACAAAGCTCTGCACAGATGGCTGAGAGGATACGGAACGGTGGTCCTGTCTTTAAATTCTGTTGTGTGACAGCAGTGAATATCCTAGTATTGAGAATCACTGGCGACAGTAAGAATTAGGGACGGGCGATACGAGCCAAAATCTATATTGTCATATATCTTGCATTTTCTAGCGATAACCTTACAATACGATGGTCCTGAGTAGTCCTGAGTTTAATCCTGGACTCTGGATCTTTCTGTGTGGAGTTTGCATGTTCTCCCCATGACTGCATGGGTTCCCTCCGGGTACTCCGGGCTTCCCCCCACCTCCAAAGACATGCACCTGGGGATAGGTTGATTGGCAACACAAAATTGGCCCTAGTGTGTGAATGTGAGTGTGAATGTTGTGCATGTCCGTCTATCTGTGTTGGTCCTGCGATGAGCTGGCGACTTGTCCAGGGTGTACCTCGCTTTCCACCCGAATGCAGCTGAGATAGGCTCTAGCGACCCCAAAAGGGACAAGCGGTAAAAAATGGATGGATGGATTTGGTACTGTACCGCCTAAAAAGTACCGGTCCCTCACCTGTTGTCATGTCGTGTCATGTCGACGAGCATGTTCTGCAGTGCACACACACACACACACACACACACACACACACACACACACACACACACACACACACACACACACACACACACACACACACACACACACACACACACACACACACACACACAGGGTAGAAAATGGATGGATGGATGGACATTCATCACGATATGGTTATGAACGTTCTCATTCATCCAGGTCATTGTCATCTCAGGACATACATTCAATCAATCGCAACTGGACTCTTTGTCTATTTCTGTTAAAATGTAAAACATACTTATAAAATAACATTGTTGTATAGATACTACACATTAATTTTGGGCGAGACTACACATTTCGGTATCAATCCAGAAAGAAGTTACAGGGGTGGTAGCGGCCATACCAATGCTAATATTGACAATTCCAATTTTTAAGATCAGTGAACGATTCAATTTTTGATCACCATTATAATAAAAAATAAACAAAAGATGGCGGTGTACAATATTAAATATTTATTAGATGATTCCCCTTATTTTATTTAAAGCCAATCACCAGAATGACCGCGTCCCACAGAGGAAGTGACGTCAGAAAGAACGCGCCACAGCCAGCTTCATAATAAAGCGGTTTCGTAACTCGGAGCTAATCACTGGAAATATGAAAGCGAGTCATCCAGACATGCCTGTGTTTCTCCTTCCGTCTGTGCAGACGCTTGTGGAAATCACACATGAATACTTTAAGAGAAAGCGATTGCAGCTATTTCGGATACAACACTTCTCAGACGGCAGGAGAACTTCCCAACGTCCAGGTTAGCTGTGGTTTTACTTACTGAAAAACTGTGTCCATTTGTCAAAGGAGAGACAACGACAATGCGAGCTCCCATGGATGTGATAAAAAAAGGTAGCGTGTGCTTTGTAATACCTGGCCGTCCAGGGAAGACTACGGAAAACATTGAATGCTTTTGGACTGGCAAAGCAGACTGTATCAGTTATTGTCTGCCATGTATTTTGCAGAATAAACGTCTAGCTCCAGACTATTTAAGTCACCAAAAACATATGGACGATGAAGGTGAAGGCAAAAGAGTGAGGAGTGTCCTGACCAGATGTCTTGATCGCTAGATTGATACATTGTTTATGTTCACGTGTCCAATAAAGATTTGATTAATTTATGATGGCTCAGGTGTGATTCACTACAATAGGGCCCCAAAGCACAACGGATTCCAGGTAATTAAAATACCACAATTGCCATATTTTTTGGACTATTAGTCACAGTTTTTTTCATAGTTTGGCCAGGGATGCGACAAATACTCAGGAGCGACTTATGTGTGAAATTATTAATACATTACCATAAAATATCTAATAATATTATTTAGCTCATTCACGTAAGAGACTAGAGGTATAAGATTTCATGGGATTTAGCGATTAGGAGTGACAGATTGTTTGGTAAACGTATAGCATGTTCTATATGTTATAGTTATTTGAATGACTCTTACCATAATATGTTATGTTAACATACCAGGTACGTTCTCCGTTGGTTATTTATTCATCATAAAACGTACACTTATTCAGCCTGTTGTTCACTGTTCTTTATTTATTTTAAATTGCCTTTCAAATGACTATTCTTGGTGTCCGGTTTTATCAAATAAATTTCCCTAAAAAATGTGATTTATACTCCATGTTTTGTTCCTTCTTTATTATGCATTTTCGGCATACTGCGAAAAATACGGTAACTGTTCAGATGAGTTAAATTTAATCGAATAACTTGCACACAAAGCAACACTGGAGGTGACTATGGCATGCGCATTTCCCCCGCATGCGTATAGGGTTGTGTTGCGCAGGCATACGGGGGGGGGGGGGGGGGATTTTAAAATGACCATTGTGTGTGTGTGGACGAGGATAGGTGGGATTTAACCTGGATAACCTTAGCCGGCTTAGTGTAGAAGTGGGCCTTAGAAGCGGCTTTGCACTTTTTTTTCAATTCAACACGATTCTCGATTCAAAAATGATTTTTTTCCCGATTCCAAAGGATTCTCTATTCCTTCAATACATAAGATTTCAGCAAGATCTACCCCAGTCTGCGGACATGCTAACAGAGTAGTAGATTTTTGTAAAAAGCTTTTATAATTGTAAAGGACAATGTTTTATCAACTGATTGCAATAATGCAAATTTAATTTAACTAGTAAATGAACCAAAAAGATGACTTATTTTATCTCTGTGAAAACATTGGACACAGTGTGTTGTCAAGCTTATGAGATGCGATGCAAGTATAAGCCACTGTGACATTATTGTTCTTTTTTTTTATTTGTATTATTGTCAAATGATAATGTCAATGAGGGATTTTTAGTCACTGCTATGCTGAAATTATAACTAATATTGATACTGTTGTTGATAATATTCATTTTTGTTTCACTACTTTTGGTTTGTTCTGTGTCGTGTTTGTGTTTCCTCTCAATTGCTCTGTTTATTGCAGTTCTTAGTGTTCATGGGTCAGGTTTGGTTTTGGAATTGGATCGCATTGTTATGGTATTGCTTTGTATTGTTTTGTTGGATTGATTCATAAATTTAAAAAAAAAATCCCCCCCAAAAATCTATTTTTTAATAATGACAATTGATTCTGAATCACACAACGTGAGAATCACAATTCGAATTCAAATCGATTTTTTCCCACACCCCTATTAGCAGCACTCGCTAGCGAGGATCCATTTGTTGCAGTCAAATATTTGTATGACACGGCATTATGACGATATAATGATAGTACTAAAAGCTCTATCATGATATAATGACTGCGATGAGGTGGCGACTTGTCCAGGGTGTACCCCGACTTCCGCCCGATTATAGCTGAGATAGGTACCGGCGCCCCCCCACCACCCCAAAAGAAATAAGTGGTAGAAAATGAATGGATGGAGCGATGATATAATGATAGTAGTAAAGGGGAACATTATCACCAGACCTATGTAAGCGTCAATATATACCTTGATGTTGCAGAAAAAAGACCATATGTATTTTTAACCGATTCCCGAACTCTAAATGGGTGAATTTTGGCGAAATAAACGCCTTTGTATTATTTGCTCTCGGAGCGATGACGTCAACCGCCATTTTCTCAAACACATTATAAACATTGAGTCGAATCAGCTCTGTTATTTTCCGTTTTTTCGATTGTTTTCCGTACCTTGGAGACGTCATGCCTCATCGGTGTGTTGTCGGAGGGTGTAAGAACACGATCAGGGACGGATTCAAATTGATTTACGTAGAATGTGCATCAATTAGCACGGCATGCTAATCAATGCTAACATGCTATTTAGACTAGCTGTATGTACATTTGTAGCTATATTTGCATCCAGCTTTTCCACATTTAATGCCAAACAAACACTTACCAATCAACGGATTTAAGTTGCTCCAGTGTCACAAGATGCAAAAGTCCCGATTGTTTGGTCTGCACATTTTACCGGCGATGCTAAGGCAGACATGGCACAGAGATGTATGGATATCCTGCAGATGCATTTCCAACGATAAAGTCAACGAAATCACAAAGGTGAGTTTTGTTGATTTTATTGACTTATATGCTAATCAGACATATTTGGTCGCGGCATGACTGCCAGCTAATCGATGCTAACATACTATTTAGGCTAGCTGTATGTACATTTGTAGCTATATTTGCATCCAGCGTTTCCCTCCACCCACATTTAATGCCAAACAAACACTTACCAATCGACGGATTTAAGTTGCTCCAGTGTCACAAGAGGCGAAAGTCCCGATCGTTTGGTCCGCACATTTTACTGGCGATGCTAAGGCAGACATGCTCAATAGCTCAATAGCTTCAGTTTCTTCTTCAATTTCGTTTTTGCTATCTGCCTCCATACTCCAACCATCCGTTTCAATACATGCGTAATCTGTTGAATCGCTTAAGCCGCTGAATTCCGAGTCTGAATCCGAGTTAATGTCGCTATATCTTGTTGAGCTATCTGCCTGTATAGCATGTATATCACTGGATGACGTCACAGGAAAACGGACGGTGGTTTCACAGATAGCGAAAATCAGGCACTTCAAAGCCTTTTTTCGGGATAATCCACGATGGGTAAAATTTAGAAAAATAAATAAATAAATAAAATAAGCCACTGGGAACTGATTTGTATTGGTTTGAACCCTTCTGAAATTGTGTTCCCCTTTAAAAGCTCTATCATCATTGATATTGATATTTAAATTTAGTTTTCTTTTCCTGTTTGTTTTTTTAATTAGTACTTGAAAGCATAGTCGGACCCATGTATTAACATCGTACAAATATATAGTGTACGTCTGAGGCTTCCAGTCTGCCTGCAGAGGTCAGGAGACCCCTCTCATTACAGACTGCAGATGAATGACACTCTCAATGACCTGCAAGAGCAGAGCAGATCCTCATACATAGAGTGCAGACATACACACACCGCACACACACACACACGTCCCACTGGGGCCATAGAACCAAATAAACTGGGGTAGGGGCTACATTGTGCTACGAGTCTTCCCCTTCCCCCATATTACTCTCTCATGCGTTAAACCATGTTATTGGTCTTTGAAAACATGTTTTGTCAAGATAGCATTCTTAAGTTTGACAGTGTGGATATTAATTTAAACCCCCAATGTTTATTTATGTAATAAAAATGATTAATAATGTTGATAAAGGGAGCTATTTTATTTGCACATCCTAACAAGCTCTCTCGATAACACAACAGTTATGTTTTTATAATTATGCAGTGTGTCATTTTTTAGTGGAACTGGCAGAAGCAGGGGAGGTTTTAGCCTCCACCCTAAAAAAAACAAAAAAAATGTTTTTAAAAAGCAAACAAATGTTCCTGCTGGTTGTATGAATCGGCGCTCACTATGAGCCTTGTAATTCCTTTTTGCTGTACCATCGCCATTCTTGTCCCAAACTGCACACACGCAGCGCACTGCTGGTCAAATTACCACTGGGCTTATTATCAAAAATCATGCACCCGCTGAATGGATGGGCAGTGTGTGTGTGTGTGTGTGTGTGTGTGTGTGTGTGTGGAGGGGAGGGGATCCCGCTGAGCATCAGCAGACAAAAGAGAGAAGGAATTATCTTTATGCTGACAAGAAGAAAAAAAATGCTTTAAAATTCCAAATGGCTCGAGCTTGGAAGCAATAGGGACCCCTGGAAAGGTCACCTGGCATCAGAGAATTTGTGAATTTTACACACACACAAAATAAATCATTAAGCATTCTTGTTTGAAACAGATTCAAAGGATGCTGCAGAAGGTTTTTTTTCCAAGGTGAAAAATACAAAGGGAATCTCCTACCAGCTGCTACTTTGCATACCTTAGGCTTGCCAAAGGTGAGTGTGGATCTGTGATTGTTGCTTGTGACAAACTGACCCCGCCTTTTTCTGATCTCTTTGTTGCACAACAAAATGTTGTACAAGGGCTCCATTTTTAGTCTTCTCCGCCACGCTCATTTGATCTGTTCCTTAGCATCGCCTCTTCTCTTCACATTTTGGCACACCCACCTCTCTCCTTCACTCCCTCCTTTGTTTGCTTGGCAAGTAGCCAGGTGGACCTTCATTTGTCTGCTTGTTTATAAATGCTAAGGTTTAAAAATACATTTCAAGAATATATTGGATGAAGGAATTAAGTTTAGCATGAACGATACCCACTCAATTTGTATGTCATGTGAAAATAAGGAGTGTGTTGCCTTTAACAGTGACTCCCCTCTACATTATTATTTGATATTTGGTGCAAAATATTGGTGAACAATTTAAATTGTAATTTTTTCACCAAATATACAATTTCGATGACAGTGTAAGGTTGTACGTTATACCAGTATTAGTATAGTACCGCAATACTAATGAATCATATTCGGTACTATACCGCCTCTAAAAAGTACCGGTCCCCCACCCATCGTTACGTCATGTCATGTAGAAAAGTATGTTCTGCAGTGCACACACACACACACACAGAGTACTTACAAACAGACACGGTGTGTAGACAGAAAAGGGAGAACGAACAAATTTTGGCTAAATAATTAACGATAAAGTTGAAGTTTTAACAATGAAACATCCTCAGGAAGAGGTGCTTTAAAGGCCTACTGAAACCCACTACTACCGACCACGCAGTCTGATCGTTTATATATCAATGATGAAATATTAACATTGCAACACATGCCAATACGGCCTTTTTAGTTTACGAAATTGCAATTTTAAATTTCGCGCGAAGTATCCTGTTGATAATGTCGCGGTATGACGACGCGTGTGCGTGATGTCACGGATTGTAGCGGACATTTTGTTCCAGCCTCGATCTCAGCTATAAGTTGTCTGCTTTAATCACATAATTACACAGTATTCTGGACGTCTGTTTTGCTGAATCTTTTGCAATTTGTTCAATTAATAATGGAGACGTCAAAGAAGAAAGATATAGGTGGGAAGCAGTGTATTACGGCCGCCTGTTTCCTTGTTTACATTCCCGAAAGATGACGGTGAAGCTTTACTATGGAACAGAGCGGTCAAGTGAACATGGTTCCCTGCCACATGTGAACCGGAAGGTTACGGTGAGAAAACGGTGGTAATAAGTCGGCTCTTACCGTAGACATGAGCGGAGAGCTTGCGTTATTCCTCGTGCACCTGTCAAAGAGGCAGCTACGGTCTCTCTTGCCTCCTCCGACTGGCCGCCCCCGAACGTGGGATGCTTCCACCGTGGAGGGGGAAAAAATAAATCTTAGCCCGGCGCCAACGGCTGCCTTCGCTTCGCCTCATCGAGAAATGTGGCTTCCCTCAGAGACGCTGGCTGTAACCACACCTGTGGCCACACCCCTCCAACTTTCACTAAAACACTAGTAAAACAATAAGCAGATAAGGGGTTTTCCAGAATTATCCTAGCAAATTTGTCTAATAACATCTGAATCGCTCTGCATTCTAGTTGTTTTTTTTTTTTTTTCCTAGTCCTTCACTCTCACTTTCCTCATCCACAAATCTTTCATCCTCGCTCAAATTAATGCTCCACAACCCGTGACGTCACGCACACATCGTCTGCAACTTCCCCTACAGGCAAGGCTTTTTTATTAGCGACCAAAAGTTGCAAACTTTATCGTCGATGTTCTCTACTAAATCCGTTCAGCAAAAATATGGCAATATCGCAAAATGATCAAGTATGACACATGGAATGGACCTGCTATCCCTCTTTAAATAAGAACATCTCATTTCAGAAGGCCTTTAAGACGTTGCTGGCTAGCTAGCGGCTAATACCCATCTGCAGTCAGCAGGGATGTAACTACTTCTAAATCACTAATCCTTGTCTCGGTGGTGACTAGAGAAATACATTTATTTCAAGTCTCTTAGTGTAATACGAGTGATAGCTGTACATGCTTCACTACACATCACTGACCAATGACATTGACGAGAAAAATCAAGATTTTACTACGTCCGATTATCAATTATGACAATCATCTTGACTTTGAACACACTGCCCCCATATGAATGAAAGGCATACTTAGTCAACAGCCATACATGTCACGCAAAGGGTGGCCGTATGAAAAACGCCAACACTGTCATGAACATGTGCCATAAAATGAAATCATACTAAACAACAATGACAAACACATGTTGAGAGAATATTTGCAAGGCAACACAACATAAACACTACAGAACAAATTCCCAAAATTCCCTGCAGCACCAACTCTTCCTGAACGCTACAATATAAACAACCGGCATTGGTGACCCTACACTTAACATCCACTGTAATGATACCAAGTAAAATAGCGTATCTAGTCGATACTACTAGGATTACATCAATATTTTTTGGTGTCGCAAAATCTTTTTTTTTTTTTTTAAATTCAGATTATGTTTATAATCTCAGGAAATATGTCCCTGGACACATGAGGACTTTGAATATGACCAATGGATGGTATCATCCAAAACTAATGTAAAGTATCAAACAAGAGAAGAATAAGTGATTATATTTTAACAGAAGTGTACATAGAACATGTTGAAAGAGAAAGTAAGCAAATATTAGCAGTAAATGTAAAAGTAGATTAATAATTCATTTTCTACTACTTGTCCTTAATAACTTTGACAAAATAATACAATGGAAAATGACAAAATATGTTACTACATACGTCAGCAGACTAATTAGGAGTCTTGTATGTTCACAATTTTATTTAGGAAAAACTTGCAATAAGAAACATATTTTTACTGTATCCTAAGATTTTTTGGTTAAAATAAAGCCAATAATAATATTACTTATGGTCTCCTTTATTTAGAAAAGTACCGAAATGCATTTTGGTACTGGTACCAAAATAATGGTATCGGAACAACACTACACTAGTGTCACTACTAGTCTTGCAAAAACCTACTACACAAACAATTCAGAGCAGACTGATCAGTGGCTTTCATTTTTAAATCTCAATGTCCTTAACAACAGTCTAGGCTCGAGCTGCACAAAATAATCGGTTAATTTAATTTAAAGATTAAAAAAAATAGTTTTAACAACCGAAATAAAAAAATATAAAAAAATGTTCCAATGAGGCAAGTATAACCATAGTGTGCTGTATGTGGGTAAGGGTGCGCAAATCAAGCACCCCTGTTCCCATACTTGCCATGCAGTAAGCTGGTAAACGCCCCTTGAGCCTTTTGGAAAGAAACATGGCGTCGACCCCGTGGGACTTCTTTACTTTTTGCGTGATCTTTAGACAAACTGTTCTGCGAACATTGCGCAAAGTGGGACAAAACATCAGGCTTCCACACATCAAATCGTATCAGCTACCTGCAGCGCCAGCATCGCTACAACAGTCTTAAAAGCCTTTTGGGCTGTTAAAGAACAGCCTGGGGCTTGTTCGTATCCCCACTGTGTTTGAAAAAGTGCAAAAAGTTTGCCAGAGACGACCCGAGAGCTAAAGCGAGTTGTAATTTTATCTTGGAAATGATGGCGCTAGACGACCGGCAGCACTTTTTTTTTACTGTTGATACTGGCTTTTGTTAGGACTCAAATTACAGGTACAAGTGTGCACAAACTACAGTTAAATCTAAATGTAAAAAAATAACAGTAATCGGTTAATGATGTTGGAAAGCAGGAAGTTATAGTGATCGGTTTGAAATAGAAAGTGTCTATTCCCATGATTTACTATATTTTCTTTGGTTGTAGCTTTTATGGGGCTTCACGGTGGCAGAGGGGTTAGTGCGTCTGTCTCACAAAACGAAGGTCCTGCAGTCCTGGGTTCAAATCCAGGCTCGGGATCTTTCTGTGTGGAGTTTGCATGTCCTCCCCGTGAATGCGTGGGTTCCCTCCGGGTACTCCGGCTTCCTCCCACCTCCAAAGACATGCACCTGGGGATAGGTTGATTGGCAACACTAAATTGGCCCTAGTGTGTGAATGTGAGTGTGAATGTTGTCTGTCTATCTGTGTTGGCCCTGCGATGAGGTGTCGACTTGTCCAGGGTGCACCCCGCCTTCCGCCCGATTGTAGCTGAGATAGGCGCCAGCGCCCCCCGCAACCCTAAAAGGGAATAAGCGGTAGAAAATGGATGGATGTAGCTTTTATGAAAGCATTATAAACAACACATCTAGACTAGCGGTCAAAGTCACCATTTACAGAAACTTGAGAAAAAAATAGTAAGGGTTAAAGTTAAAGTACCACTGATAGTCACGCACACACTAGGTGTGGTGAAATTACCCTCAGCATTTGACCCATCCCCTTGTTCCATCCCCTGGGAGGTGAGGGAAGGCAAGGTAAGGCAAGGCAACTTTATCTATATAGCACGTATACAACAAGTTTTAAATTGGACCACAGTGCTTTACAGGTTAAAAAGCAAAGAGCAGAAAACAAAACAAAACCAAACAAAGAACATAAATAATGAATATGTCATGTCTTCTGATCATGTTTTGTTTAGTTATATTCTGTTTGTTTTTGACTCCATTAGTTCCTGTTTTTGCACACCCTGGTTTGTTTTAGTTTCCAGGACAACTCATTAGTTTCACTCTACTCATTTGGACTCACACACCTGATTTGTTTAGGACTCACACACCTGTCTTAATCATGTCACTAGCATTTAAGCCTGTAGTTGCCAGGCAGTCGGTGGCGTCATTGTTTGTTTCATGCTCTGTTCTTGCCACAGCAAGTCTTGCTTGTTTCATGCAATGCCAAGTAAGTTTTTGTTTATTCCTGTCAGTTAGCTACTTTTGTTGCATGTCTATAGTTCAGTCTAAGTGTTAGTTTTGTTTCCTTGGCCAAGTTGTGCCTCCGCTGGAAGCGCTTTTTGTTTGTACCTTTTTAGTCAAAATTAAATAATGTTTATAACTGCACGCCACGTTCCGAGTAGTCTGCCTTCCTGGGAGAACGACCCCGACGCAAACTGCAACCCCCACTCCGCCATCTTGACAGAATGAGCTAAACAAGATTGTGTAAAAGCAATACGGTAAAAGGGTTCAAATGATAAGTAAAAACAATTGCATAGTAAAAATAATGAAACTACAAAAGTGCGACAAATTGGAAAAAAAAAACTAAAGCGAAGGAGGCTTGGGGGGGACTAGAAATGGTGGCCTAGTGGGCGGACTCAGCTCAGGTTAAAGGCCAGCAAGAAGAGGTAGGTCTTAAGAAGGGTTTTGAAGACCCCCAGGCTCTGGGATGACCTAATGTTGAGGGGAAGGCTGTTCTAGAGCTTTGGAGGGGAGCAGTGAGCAGCAGCAGTGGCCGTGTTTAGGAATCATTTTGGTGACTTAACCCCCAATTCCAACCCTTGATGCTGAGTGCCAAGCAGGGAGGTAATGTTTTACAGTATTTGGTATGACTCGGCCAGGGTTCGAACTCACGAACAATCAATCTCAGGGCGGACACTCTAATCACTAGGCCACTGAGCAGGCCTGGTAGGTCCCAATCCACTTTGTTGGCCTCCGATCTTAGCTGATTTTAAGTCTTGATGCGATACTTCACAATAGATTGTAGAACTGAAAATGTTTTACAGCAAATAACTAAAGTAAACACACTTTTAGAAAGTTTATCTTAAAAAATTTTGAATTTACTAGTATTAGTATGTACACATTTTTTTTTCAAAATATGACACCCTTACATTGACACTTTAGCGGGTAACTTCTTGTGTCTTCCTGCTCTGTGTGTAGCTTGCTTAGCATTCCTTTTGCTCAAGTGACTATTGCCATTGTACATGGAGAACATATATTTAAACTAAATATCATTGTGATTAGAATGATACTGTGTACATGGACCCTAAAAAATAGATTCAACTATGACGTGCATTTTCATGCATCATACCTTAAAAGGGAAACTAATTACGAGTGTTCACATCCACAGGAACCACATGGGTTAGCCTATTCTATACAGTGTTTACCACCTTACTGGTGTTCACTTCACAGCCACAGATGGTTCATCTAGTTATTGACATTATTTACACATTAGTTTGGTTCATTCACACATTACTTTGACATGTTTGCTTTGATGGCTCTGACATGAGCCTTCCTGGCAAATTTCTGAGCAGCTTGCATTTTCCTTTTTGTTTCTGCTTTAGTGGATTCTGCTTTGGATTGTACACCCAATTTCTGTCTCTTTGACTCTCTGTCCAGTTCTAACTGCTCCAAATGCAAAAATCACAAAGAGTACAAACAATGTTTATTATATTAGCTCATTTTGTTTATCTGAATAACCATTTGTTATGCTTACATGGTAAACAATGAAAATGAATGTGCTGTGGATTGTTTTATCCAGACGCATACATTTGTCCAAATGTGGCCAACTCGAGACATTGTGGGTTTCCTGGACCTCTACATCGCTAAAAATAAATCTAAGGGAGAGAATCCCTATGCCATTTTCCACTAGTATTTTTTAAATATATTAATTGCCCGCTTGTATATCGCCTCTTCTCTTCTCTGACTCTCTTGTCATCTTTTGGGATGTGCGTGTCTGTTGTGATTTCCCTTCCTGGTTCCAAGACCCGCAATATCTTGCCTCTGATTGGCCTGTCGGTAATATTTCGCCCTAATCTTAACCAATCATGACTCATCATATTAAAGTGACCTACCAATCATGGATTTTCTTATACGTAAACCAACCAATCATCATTGATGTTTCCCGTATATTTCGTCCTCTGCCCTTGGAGTTGCTTCGCTACTGTTAGGCTTTCCCCTGACAGTTTGTTTGTGTTTTAGTTTTTTTCCACTGCATTTGTCTTGGTTTCCTCTGTGTCTTTAGTATTTCTTGTTTTTAGTTCCTGTCAGCGCTCTTATTTTGTCTGTTTCCTGTTTTCCCCCTGTGCGCTGTTTTTCCCTCAGCTGCGGCTGATTGGCACCTGGCCACACCTGGTGTCAATCAGCCCGTTTTTTTTAAAGTCTGTTTTTGTCCGCCAGTCAGTTGCTGGATTATTGTCATGCCGATGTCGCTCTTGTCGTTGCTACCTGTCATGTCGTTGCTACCTGTCATGTCGTATCTTGTCTTATCTATACAGCATTGCGGTAAGCTATGTTTGATTGCGGTTTTTAGCTTACTGCCTTTTGTTCCCTGCTTCCAAGTTTGTTTTCATATAACCTGTACAACTTCTGTTTCCTGCTCGATTCTTGCTAGCTTCAATGCTAAGTTCCTTATTTTTTTCTCGATCCCATGCTAGCTCCCTTGATTTGTTATCCGCCTTGTGCGCGCTTTGTGTTAGTACCCTTTTGTTTATTCTTGTTCTATTATTTAAATTACATCATGTTTTCCTGCAAAATGCCTCCCTCCTTCTCTGCATCTTAGAGTTCGTCACCAACTAACTCCGACAGCTACATAGCTTAAATTTTTAAGTTAATAATTTATATTGAAAAACCGTAGTTTTTACCACTGGATTATCAAAAACCGTACTCATTATGGGAAAACCGTAGTTGTTAGAAGGTATGGGAAAGAGACTGATCAAGATTTTAACACACATTGCAGGTCGGAAAAAACGGATAATCATTTTTTTATATTTTTACAGAGATAAAAAAAAGAAGGATTTACGACTACAGACGGAAAAATCACATGCCTGACATAGCTAATGATAATAAACTAAGTTCATTTTTCATGGTGGCCAAGGTCTTAAAAGCGGTTTCGCACTGTGGATAGAGGACACGTTTGTCACAAGCTGTGCTAAAATGCAAGCTTGTGTTCTGGCACAACACACACCCTCCTGGAATCCACGCAACTCTTGCATGTGTGTAGCAATGAATATAGAAATGTAATTGTGTCTTCTTGAGCTTGAATCCCTTTTGAAGGAATCTTTTGCATCAGTACAATCTTTAGCGATGAAAGCACTGGGACACAGCTACAGTAGAGATTGGGTCATGTCATCAAACATCTTTTGTAATATTTCTCTATTTTGTTTCCTTTTAAACCCCCATTATTTACCTTTTACTTTTTTTTTAAATTGATCTCAACTCTGTACACTGCTGCTGGAATTTTAATTTTCCTGAAGGAACTCTCCTGAAGGAATCAATAAAGTACTATCTATCTATCTATCTATCTATCTATCTATCTATGTCTTTGTGATCATGTTTTGTTTAGTTGTGTTATGTTACTTCAAGACTCCATTAGTTCCTGTTTTTTCACTCCATTGTTTTGTTTCCATGACAACCCATTAGTTTTCACCTGTCCTCATGTCACACACCTGATTCACTTGGACTCATGTACCTGCTGCAAATCACCACGTCGCTTTTTAAGCCTGTAGTTGCCAGGCAGTCAGCTGCGACATCTGTCAAAACTTGGACTTTGGTGAGGTTTGTTTTCCCGAGATGCGAAGCGACATGGAGTGAAGTTAATGACATGTTTAATTTTAACACTCAAAAGTACTATAAAAACAAAGGGCGGGCACAAGGCGGGGAACAAACTTAACGCAGGACCAAAACTAACAAATTATCAGACTAAGGACATGAAACAAAACTACACTTACTGTGACGTGAAAAGCGTGAAACTATGGCAAGAAGTGAGCAATCAAAAGTATCAGGAGTGTGATGTCGCCAGCTGACTGCCTGGCAACTACAGGCTTAAAAAGTGACGTGGTGATTGACAATATGTGCATGAGTCCAAGTAAATCAGGTGCGTGACATGAGGACAGGTGAAAACTAATGAGTTGTCATGGAAACCAAACAATGGAGTGAAAAAATAGGAACTAATGGAGTCTTGAAGTAACATAACACAACTAAACAAAACATGATCACAAAGACATGACAGATTTTCAAGGCTCGGCAGCTCATTAGCCGATCGTTGATCAGTTAAAAAAGGCAAATATCGTTTCTGACCCGATCCGACGATCAAGACAGCTCTAGTAATAAGTCATTAAAACACATACACCTGTAGATCACCGGCCTATTCCTGATCTTAATCACAGAATCACTTGCAAGTAACAAATAAACAAACTGACCTGGATTTAGCTGTGGCTCAGCATCACCATGGTCAGGAATGACCCAAAGTAACCTTCCACTGTGTTTTTCTTAATCATTGTGGGCATCAAGGGCATGTTTGTGATATAACAACGCTCCCACTTCTTCTTTCTGCATGTTTCCCAGTCACCTAGGTGTATCCAGGGTTACCCCAAGCCACCGGAATACAAATACACAGACACAAACACACACACACACACCACACTAGCCTGTCTTCTATCCGGATCTGCAGTGTCCCACACCAACCCTCTTCAATAACAGACCATCTTATTGACAGCGACCGTCACAAGGGACTTTTTGTTCACTTTTAAAGGGGAACTGCACTTTTTTGATTGGAGTTTTGCCTATCGATCACAAAGACATGACAACGGATGTATTTTTTTTCAATGCATTGTGACTCGTAAATCAATTTAAATAAAAGTCTGCTTATAACGCAGCCAACGGGAGGTCACCTATTCCGCCCATGAAACCCAATGAATACTCTTCCAAAAACTTCCAAAAATACTCTATATACATTTCATGACATAAATATAAGTAATAGTGATATTGTTATAAGCGTTAATGCAGATAAACTATAGCGGCGCCGTGAACACTGATGTGTGCCAATTAGAGATGCGCGGTTTGCGGTCTCATCCGCGGAGTCTGCGGATAAACCGCGGGTCGGGCGGGTGACATGACGAAAAAATAGATTTTAATTAGATTCAGGCGGGTGGCGGTTAAACAATCCGGAAATATTTGATATGGTTCTGGGATCGGTATCCTTTGCCATTCAAAGAGCCATTTAACACCCGTGGCATAAAGCGAAGAAGACAATAGGAGATGCTATTATTCTCTTGAATGACTGCCGGGAGTCACCCAGATAATAAGTTTTAGGGCGTGCTATGAAGCCATTGGCTTTGTCGCCCTCTACAGCATGTACGATCTGATTGTCAGTCCAGCATCATGTTGTGTGTGGCTTCCGCGGCAACACGCACACGACTGCAAGGCATACTGGGTGACACAGAGTACACTAATGATTGTGATATAAACAATTTTAACACTCTTAGTAATATGTGCCACGCTGTGAAGCCACACAATACAAGATTGACAAACACATTTCGGGAGAACATCCTCACAGTAACACAACATAAACGCAACACAACAAATACCCAGAATCCTTTGTATCCGTGATAATTCCTGACTATTTTATACAACCCGCGACTTTGGTGATGCGGTTGCGGATGATATGATTGCCTATCCGCGCATCTCTAGTGCCTATATTGACATCATCGATTGATAAGCTACTTCCTCGCTGTATTGCCCCATATTTGTCAACTTTGACAGCCAATTTAGATCCGAGAAGGGCAAAAACAACACGAAAAGTCGTTTAGTTCCACCGCCTTTTTCTTCATTCTTCATCGAAACAAGAATATAACCGGATTCTATCAATCGGCATCCTAATGACAGCAGACATTGTACAGTAAGTTATTATATTGGTTGGCAGTGATGTTGGGGAAAAAAGCAAAGGTTGTGATGTGTTTCTTAAAATAATGTGCCGCGTATGCTTACAATACGTAAATATTGTCACATTGCGGTGAGGTATGTCTTTTCTTGGTTTCTTTTGTCTTGTGAACGGCATGTTTTATTTTGAAAGGTAACTCTTCTTGTTTCAGATCACTTGCCCTTCCTCTTGTGTCATCAGTCTGACGTCATCCCTGACCCCTGATTGTTTCCACCTGTTTCCCATTACCCTCATGTGTCATATAAGCCCACACCTCCCCTACACCATTTTTTTTAACCGAAGTAGTTATTTTTTCCTACTATTCTTTCTTTCCTCACATTTTTTGAGTGATTTTTTGTTGACCATTATTAGATTAAGATTAAGTTTAGAAATGTTCATAGTCACTGTTTTCTTCCTCCTGTTGGAGCGTTTTATGTTAATAAGTTTTATAGCAGATACGGCGCAAATTATAGTGCGTCTTTGTTTTTGTATTTTCCTCCTTTTAGGAGTGATTCTCGATTATTCCTTTTTTTTGGAACCTTTTTCGCCGACAGTTTTTGCTATTTGTAGATATTGTATTACTCTGACTCTGGAGGTGAAAGAGCCGTCAAAATAAAAGCCCTACTAAGTATCCCTACTCGGCATCTGAGTTCATTCCTTTGTCCAAGCCTGACAAATATGAAATTTTATTATAAATGTGTTCGTTACTACATTACATATATACTCAGTGTGTATATAGAACAATGGGCTTTCAAAG
Organism: Nerophis ophidion; assembly: GCF_033978795.1. Classification (NCBI taxonomy): domain Eukaryota; kingdom Metazoa; phylum Chordata; class Actinopteri; order Syngnathiformes; family Syngnathidae; genus Nerophis; species Nerophis ophidion. The sequence goes on along the minus strand of NC_084632.1, from coordinate 29,833,706 downwards.
GCAGAATAGAGCGACAATCCTAGGCTCTACACAACAACTTTATATCAAATTGCTTCTATAAGCCTCATTTGCAGGATCACCACCCAGCTTTACGCGGCAATGAAAAGATAAGAGAGATAATAACTTAGGTAAATAATGCTGGTCAATAGTCGCAAGTTACTTAATGAATAATTAAGTTGGGAGAGCAATAAATATAAATGTGTCACTTACAGTCAGGAGCTCAGCATTTTGTCAGTGTAAACAAACTGCAACGGTAGCATACTCCTGTCATTCAGTGACCATTTAATGTTAGAGATTGCTTCTTCCTGTCTATGTTGAATAAACTATACTTTGTGTGTTAATAGAGCAGGTGTAAAACAGTAACATAACACCAGGAGTAGTAGAATAACAGCACTATACAATGGGATCTAATTATGTGCATTCAATTTATCATTAACTGCATGACAAAGATGATTAAAAATGGATGAATAGTCATAGATGACAGTTGATTTCAATAAAACTCGAGTTTGTACCTAGATGAGTAACATTTTCCCCCCGGGATCAATAAAGTTAGTCGTAGTGTCATATTAATTATTTATAATTATTTTTGCTTATAGTTATTATTTTGTTATGTTATTTCAATGGTATTTGATTGCTGTTTTTTCCATAATTTATTGTGAAATTAATTAATGCATAATTGTAATGATCCAGAAACCTTGAATATTATTTAGACCAGTGTTTTTCAACCACTGTGCCGTGCCGTGAGATACAGTCTGGTGTGCTGTGGGAGATTATGTAATTTCACCTAATTAGGTTAAAAATATGTTTTGCAAACCAGTAATTATAGTCTGCAAATAATGTGCCGTTGTTGAGTTTCTGTGCTGTCTAGAGCTCGGCAGAGTAACCGTGTAATACTCTTCCATATCAGTAGGTGGCAGCAGGTAGCTAATTGCTTTGTAGATGTCGGTAACTTGGTTTGTCGTGATCACAATATGCAGGAGGCAGTGTGCAGGTAAAAAAGTATCTAACGCTTAAACCAAAAATAAACAAAAGGTGAGTGCCCCTAAGAAAAGGCATTGAAGCTTAGGGATTGCTATGCAAAACAAAACTACAACTGAACTGGCTGCAAAGTATACAAAAACAAAATACTGGACGACAGCAAAGACTTGCATTGTGTGGAGCAGAGGGCGTCCACAATGTACATTCGTACATGACATGACAATCAACAATGTCCCCACAAAGAAGGATAGCGTCCGCACAACTTAAATAGTCTTGATAGCGAAAACAAAGCAGGTGCGGAGAATAGCGTTCAAGGAAGACATGAAACTGCCACAGGAAAATCCCAACAAAACAGAAAAAGCCAGCAAAATAGGAGCGAAAGATAAGAACCAAAACACAACACACAGGAGAACACCAAAAAAAACTCAAAATAAGTAATGTTGTGATGTGACGGTTCACCTACTTTGAGACAAGAGCTATTGTGATGCATGGTTGGTTATGGTTGAAATGAATATCCAAAATTGCGAGAACGACTTTTTATCGTCAATATCGCCTGCTGAGTTTCATTTTTTTACGTTTTCTGCCGGTGGTGTGCCTCCGGATTTTTTCAATGAAAGAAAATGTGCCTCTGCTCAGAAAAGGTTGAAAAACACTGACTTAGACTATAATCGTACAGTCAAAATATATGATTGTTGCATCCCTATTCCCAAGTACTGGAAATTAGTACAGTATTGAATCAATATGTGAAAGGTACCCCTCCCTGGACCTCCTCTGCAGGGACCCAGGCTTTTTTTTTCCCTCACCCCCCCAGCGTTTACCGGTTTCTCACCTTTTTTGTAAGTGGTGCCGGAAATTGGCAGACCAGCCAGTGATCCTGTTCTGTCTCCCTGTAATGTTAGTCTGATCTTGAATGGGATTGTGCTGAAAAACTTAATTTCCCCTCGGGGATTATTAAAGTATTTCTGATTCGGTTTCTGATCCCTACCTATAACTTAATTAATTCTGAGTGAAATAAAACATAGTTTTTTTGGTTATATCGGCACCGGTGCAACTATGGAGTTTCGGAACCCATCATTTGTGGTAAAACATAAAACCACCATCTGTACCATCATCATCATACAGAAACTGCCATTGGACAATATTAACATATAATTTAGAAAAATGTGTACTAAGTATGGCTGTCAAAGCTAACACGTTCTAAGTTTCTTTAATGGCACATATTTTTTTGACAAGCATTTTACGTGCCCGTTTCCTTTTTAACCCTCAGGCATTGGCGTAGGAAAATTGACTGCGTTCACTGGTTACTGATGGGACACAAGCAGGAAAATAGCAAACATAAATTGACAAAGATAATTGTACATTATGGAAATAGTAGGGGTGTAACGGTACGTGTATTTGTATTCAACCGTTTCGGTACGGGGGTTTCGGTTTGGTTCGGAGGGGTATCGAACAACACGGACATATTAAGTAGCGTACCATACGTTGTGTAAACAATGCGCACCGAGGCACATTGAATTGAATAACGTGGACCCCGACTTAAACAAGTTGAAAAACTTATTTGGGTGTAACCATTTAGTGTACAATTGTACGGAATATGTACTGTACTGTGCAATCTACTAATGAAAGTTTCAATCAATCCAAAAAAAAAAACACACGGCATGCTAGCAACGACTGGGCTATAATAGACTGATCGTACCTCCTCTTTTCACGGCATATGTCCTCTTTTGCAGGGCTGTCCGGGTGGAGTTTCTTAAATGCCTCAAATGTCCAGCATTTTATGTTAGGGTTGCGTGTATTTTCAATGTACGTTCAGGGTTAAGAAGGGGTTAAAAAACAAAACAAAAAAGTGGTGCGCGCAGCAACATTCGTGAGAGAGGGGCAGAGACAGAGAGAGCGAGAGAGTTATGATAAACGCGCATGCGTCGCCAGGCTCTGCTTTTTACCCATTGATTTATTAGATTTTTTTTTTTATCATCTATAGCAGGGGTGTCAAAAGTGTGCCCCGCAGGCCATTTGCGGCCCACAGCTAATGTTTTAAAGGCCCACGGCACATTCTGAAAATACTATTAAAATAAACAAAAACATAAAACAAAAGTGAAATAGAAAAGCTTAAAGGCTAAATGTAATTAAGAAAAAGTTGCAAAATTGACTAATAAAACAAAGTTGTTGTTTTTTTTTCAAACAGTCATTGCTCAAAACATAATATTGAATCAAAATCAATGTTATTAGGAATTATTGACCTATCCAAGTTACCGATTACTTCACATCAAATATTCCTCTAAGAAAAATATTTTTGGTGGAAGATTTAGCAAATTTGTTAAATAAATAATCAAAAAATCTATATTTTGTTGTTTTCTTACTGTACCAAAAATGAACCGAACCGTGAAATCTGAACCGAGGTACGTACCGAACCAAAATTCTTGTGTACCGTTACACCCCTAGGAAATAACAAGTCCAATTTTCTCCTGACAAGACACGACTATTTTTTCGTGCTGAGCCGTCTTAACTAGTGTCAGCTCTGTCGTATACTGCGTCAAGACAACTTCTCAAACCAATCGCACACTTTCGGCTTTAAAATAAAAGTGCCCAGCTATACATCCGGTCTAACTACACTAACAAAACAAAAATGTCTTAGATTGCAATCATGCTGTGTCAAAGATGTTTTGCAATGTAAAATGTGATATATCTACCTAAATAAATGCTAGTACATCAACTGAGAATATACAGTAGGGTTGGGATTTTTTTGTGGCAGGTTGAAATAAAGTGAAGTGAATTATATTTATATCGCGCTTTTCTTTAGTGACTGAAAGCGCTTTTACATAGTGAAACCCAATATCTAAGTTACATTTAAACCAGTGTGGGTGGCACTGGGAGCAGGTGGGTAAAATGTCTTGCCCAAGGACACAACGGCAGTGACTAAGATGGCAGAAGCTGGGATTGAACCTGGAACCCCTCAAGTTGCTGGCACGGCCACTCTACCAACCGAGCTATACCGCCCCAGTGTATATTCTTTTAAAACATGTTCTGGTTGTCACTTACAGAATGATTAGCAGGCTGAAGACTTCATTGTATTATTAAATAGAGAAAGTTAGGACATTGTCAAACAGTCATATGAATACTTGTACAACACATAAAGTACATAATATTAGAAGCATTTATTCAGGTGAAAATATCACTGATTTTGTTACCAAGCATCTTTGATATTTCAAACTATGATTGGAGCAATTCACATTTTGTGTAATTAATGTGTGCAATTGGTATCTGAACATGGAAGAGTAGCTCCTCTCCTTTGACTGCAAGTGCTCCTCCAGCAAGAATACTGTCACGCCTGTAAATCTGGTTTTATGTTTGATCATGTTTTGTTTTGTTCTCTGGATTCTTGTTCTGTTTTTTCACTTCCTGGTTTGTTTTTGTTACCATGTCAACTCATTAGTTTTCACCTGTCACGTCCCTGTTCTCAGCCTCACACCTGTTTTCACTAATAATCATAGCTATTTAAATCACTCTTTTTCTTGTCTTCGTCCTGGGATCTTCACACTCGCACGCACCCTACCCATGCTGTTCCAACCTTCACGCCCTCGTCCACAGTTCCATGCCGTGTAAGTTTGTGTATTTATGCCACAGTGCTGGTTTTGTTTTGTTTGTATATAGTCATGCCATTGTGCTGTTTTGTTTTAATTATAGTATAGATTATTATCCGCCACAGAGCGCGTGCTTGGTTTGCCTTTTTGTAGTTTGTTTGTTTATTTAATAAATATCATGTACTTACATTCATGCCTGACTAGTCCCAGATCATCCTTGCATCGAGGAAGCACAAACATCCACAGTGCAAGCCTGACAAATACAAATGATGTATTCCTACAAAATACAAAATCTCTCAAGACACCAACACAATTTTGTTTTTGTTTTTTTAATGCCATCAAAAGTGTGTCAATGTCCTTTTTGCATTGAGCTGTTTAAAAAAGCATAATGTTTCTAAAACATTTCATGGGGCGGCATAGCTCGGTTGGTAGAGTGGCCGTGCCAGCAACTTGAGGGTTGCAGGTTCGATTCCCGCTTCCGCCATCCTAGTCACTGCCGTTGTGTCCTTGGGCAAGACACTTTACCCACCTGCTCCCAGTGCCACCCACACTGGTTTAAATGTAACTTAGATATTGGGTGTCACTATGTAAAGCGCTTTGAGTCACTTGAGAAAAGCGCTATATAAATATAATTCACTTCACTTCACTTCATTAGAGCAAACTCATTGTCATGTCATGATATTAAAAACTTGAAAATTATACTTAATGATGAAAAAATTATATCTGCAATTATCGTATTTAATTTTGAGTTAACTACGAACATAATGCTAATACATATTTTAGATGTTTGACAGGCCTAGTAATAAGAAGAACAAAAGCCAAGGGAGTTTCAATGAAAAAAGACTCCTCACAGGTACTCTTGTCTGCACAACACAATGAAGCAGACAAGAGAGATGCCATGAGGGTGGAAGGTGAAGGCCAGAGGGTGGCTGTCTGTTGGTGATGAGGCTGGCAGGTTCTGGAGGCAGCCAGCAGCTTTTCTTTTTTTTTTTTTTTTTGGTGGCAACAACAAAGCCAACCTCTTCATAGCCATCCAGAGATGCAAATTGCTCTTCATCAAAGTTTCACACTCGGCTTCCACCAAACAAAATGTGAATGCCAGCTACTTGGCAAGAACTCTCTGTCCATTCTCGTCCTCCGTCTACTTTGACTGTTGTAACTGGCAGCAAGGTGAGCACACTCGTTCACTCGCATACTAGTCACATATTCACACAAACTTGGCATCTGCTGCCACAGAGGCAGAAGCGCTTTGCTATACGCCCTAAGGGCTAGCTTTATTTTCCACAGGCTGTTTTTTTTTTTTTTTTGTGTGTCTCCTCTTCAAATTTGTCAAGGCATCAGCCATCACTGTCAGCGTTAAGGCCTGATCAGCTTCAACCCAAAGGACAATACCACACAACAACACCTGCTTGTGTTACATTGGATGCAGAGACTGATCTTATTCAGTTATTCGCTCTCCTATAATCATCGCTACTTTGCCACCAGCAACATAAAGAAGAAGAAGACAGGCTAAGCTCTCTGGTTTACAGCGATAACGCCACAGTTTTAAAGGCCTACTGAAACCCACTACTACCGACCACGCAGTCTGATAGTTTATATATCAATGATGAAATCTTAACATTGCAACACATGCCAATACGGCCTTTTTAGTTTAATAAATTGCAATTTTAAATTTCCCACGAAGTGTCCTGTTGAAAACGTTGCGGTATGATGACGCGTGCACGTGACGTCACGAATTGTAGCGGACATTTTGTTCCAGCCCCGATCCCAGCTATATTTCGTCTGCTTTAATCGCAAAATTGCACAGTATTCTGGACATCTGCGTTGCTAAATCTTTTGCAAATTGTTCAATTAATAATGGAGACATCAAAGAAGAAAGATGTAGGTGGGAAGCGGAATGAGGACGCGTATGATGACGCATGCTTGTGACGTTATTGGTTGGAGGGGACATATTAACTCAGCACCACTTATGGCTAAAAGTCGTCTCTTTTCATCGCATAATTACACAGTAATTTGGACATCTGTGTTGCTGAATCTTTTGCAATTTGTTCAATTAATAATGGATATTATAAAGAAGAATGCCGTTGGTGGAAAGCGGTGTATTGCAGCTGTCTTTAGCACTGAGACACAGCCGGTGTTTCTTTGTTTGTTGTGAGGCTTTAACACAGAGCGGTCAAGCGAACATGTTTCTCTACGTCAGCCAGTATGTTTTATGATGGGAGAATTGTGATACATATCTTACCGGAGACATCAGTGGATTTTGCGTCCTCCTGCAGTAGCGGTCAAAAAAGGCAGCTGTGAGCTTGGCTCCTCGGCTTCTCTCTGAGACACTGGCGTGTTCACTGCAGCCATCCGACTTTGAGGTATGACTTTACAATCTCACTAAAACACTATTAAAATAATAAGCAGATAAGGGATCTTCCAGAATTATCCCAGTAAACGTGTCTAATTACATCTGAAACGCTCACACTGCCGCCGCCCAGAGCCGTCGCTTTTTATTTTATAAACATTTTTTTTCTCGTTTTTCACTATCAATATCCTTAGCCACGAATCTTTCATCCTCACTCAAATTAATGGGGAAATTGTCGCTTTCTAGGTCCAACTTGCTCTTGCTGCTGGTGGCTCACATTATAAACAATGTGAGGATGTGAGGAGCCCTCACACCGGTGACGTTACGCGCACATACTTCCGGTAAAGGCAGGACTTTTTAATTAGCGACCAAATGTTGCAAACTTTATCGTCGATGTACTCTACTAAATCCTTTCAGCATAAATATGGCAATATTGCAAAATGATCAAGTATGACATAGAATGGACCTGCTATCCCCGTTTAAATAAGAAAATCTCATTTCAGTAGGCCTTTAACCTTACACAAGACTGTCTTTCAATGATTTGGAGAGACATTTTTAAAGCCGAGCCAACAGGTCATATAGCCTATAAACCACATTTGCATTTGTGGAGTGCATCCCTGGATGAAGACGTTTTTAATTCCTCTGTCTTTGGGAGAATTTGTGTGTCCTCACTTACCACCCAAAAGTCCTGGTTAGCTTGACATTCAGAATATTTTATTAAGGGGTGCATAATAATTATATTGAGTTGAGTTGAGTTAGTGTGTATTTTGAATATGCATGCATACAACAATTTCCAGTTTCTCTATTCAACATGTTTGAAAAGGAGTAGGAAGAAGCAGAGCTTATTTAATCCTACCCCTTTTCCTTTACATAACAGTTGCTAAAACTTTTGTCCACTTCCTGTTCTCAATGTATTCACAATATACTCCATAAGTAATAACAAAAAAACAAATGAATACATGAATGATGATTCGTGAAGTAAGTTATATTTCATATAGTGATATGAGTAAGATTATGTAGAAAATGAATAGACGGATGAAATCAATTCAGAATGTTTATCATGGTTCTTCTTTGTACTTTCTGAACACTTTATGTTTGAAGAGTTTCTTGAAGTGGATTAAATTATTACATTGTTTGATTTCTTTGCTTGATCCATTTTATAATTTAATTCCACATAATGAAATGTGCTCCAGCGCCCCCCGCAACACCAAAGGGAATAAGCGGTAGAAAATGGATGGAAGGGATACTGATATACTGAAAGTCTTAAGTGTTGTATGTGCATACAAATGTTTTAAATTACATACATTACATAAGATTATTGTGGGGGGCAGGTGTAAGTCAGCGCTGCCTGTAGGAGGAAAAGTCACCGCCGCTGTCTATGGTACTGAGGACGAGCGTCAGCGGGCTGGGGCGGGGCATGTGCTGACGGCGAGACACAGCTGGCAGGTGATTAGATTTCACAGGTGGTACGTGTTAATCTAATCATCCGGTGTCTTTAACAGTAAGCGGCCGGGAACAGAGCTAGAGAGAGGATTGGGAGTGACGGCAACGTCAAACAATGCAATTAAAAATTTAAGACTTGAACATTTATGTAAAAATAACAATAATAATTTAAAAAAAACTTTGATTTTTAAGTACAGTACTGGTTTGTGCACGTTTTTCAACATATCAATACCAATCCCTCATCGGGGCATAAGCTTCACTGGTATATTAATGTGATGTTTTTTTATAGGGATAGGTTGATTGGCAACACTACATTGGCCCTAATGTGTGAATGTGAGTGTGAATGTTGTCTGTCTATCTGTGTTGGCCCTGCGATAAGGTGGCGACTTGTCCAGGGTGTACCCCGCCTTCCGCCCAAATGCAGCTGAGATAAGCTCCAGCACCCCCCTGTGACCCCGTAAGGGACAAGCGGTAGGAAATGGATGGATGGATGGATTTTAGCTCTACCATAGTAGTGATGTCATATTAGATTAGGACAAATTCACAAGCACAATTGGTCAAATCCACCTTTGTTTGACTCTTTCTTACCTCCAGGTGCGCACAAACTACACTCAGATCTACATTCAAAAAATAATGCAAAAGTTGTCAAAGCAGGAAGGTATTGGTATCAAAATCATCTTGAAAAAATGTTTTTATGCATCCCGAATGTTATTGTCCTTATTTTACAAATACACTTATGTTTATTTCACTAATAAATGGGTATTGTGTAATGTCCTATTGTGATTGTATGTTGACACAATTATACCTCCTGCTTTAAATCGGTATTGTTCCCATTTACCATAACAGTGAAACCACTACAGTAACACATGAGCAAATTACATAAAGAAATGAATTGTTCAAGGCCCTGAAAAATAAAGAAAAAACAAAGAAGAAAAAAAAGAAAAACACATAAGAAGCTCACGTGTGTAACTAATAGATCCTTTCAACCATAAGGACCCCGGAACTAAGGGGCCCCCTGGAACTAAATCTGCAAAGCCAAAGTTCCTCTTTATGAACTTGTTGTAGGAGGCAGTAACATTTGCATGCTGGGTTGGAGCCATTTTCGATTATTTTATCGAAACTGCTGAGACCACCCTAATTAGGCAGATATCAGAAATTTGAAACATGCATCTGTTTTCATCGTGATCAATGTCAAACAGTAAGTAGATTCATTAAAAAAAAAAAGAATATCATCTGAATGTTCTTTAAAAGCACTTGGGCATCACTTACTGCTTAAAATCTCACTTTATTTTGGCTCTCATTTTAAATTGGTCCATGTCTCTAAAATGATTGAAAAAATATTTAATCACTGATTAGACAAAGTCATAAACAAGTGTGCAACACTCGCACAGAACCAATAGAGATTTCGAGGTAAAATCTCCTCATCAATGGCATTAATCAAAATAACAGAAGAGATTGCCAATGCAATAGATAGTAAAACAGTGTGCATCAGTAGTATTCATGGATCCAACTACGGCATTTGACACAATCATAATATCATAATCCGTAAATTACAACTGTATGGTATCAGAGGGCTGGTCTTGAACTGGATTAGAAGCTACTTAACCAACAGAAAGCAATAGGTTAAACTAAGCAAAAACATTTCATCAGAGTTGGAAATATCTTGTGGTGTACCCCAGGGATCAATACCGGGACCCAAATTTTTTAACCTCCAAATAAACATTTGTAAAGTTACACAAAACTTAGTTAGTACTTTTTGTGGATGATACGATGGCTTTTTGTTCAGAAGTGAACACACAGAAGATAATATAAATAATAACAGAAGAAATTAAGACATTAAAGAGAAGGTTTGACAAAAACAGACTATCCTTAAATCTCAATAAAACTAAAATAATACTATTTGGTAACAGTTGAAGAGAAAGTCAAACACAAATACAAATTAAAGCTGCAAGCAGCGTTGGTCGGGTCCGCCGTTGGCCGCCGCCGCCGCCGCCGTGTCCCGAGTCCCGATCTTAGTCAGACCTCCATAGAAGTTTTTGTTTCATCACTCTACGACATTCCTAACAGAATTTACAAGCAGTTTCATCAGTTTATTTTCCTAGGGGGCGCTAGAGCACAATTTTCATTTTTGGGGTTTGGTTTTTTTATTGGATGGCAATTTTCACCAGTCCTGATGTGTGTGTAAAATTTGGTGAGTTTTGAAGCATGTTAAGGGGGTCAAATTATAGATTTTCGTTTCTGGATGTTGTTGATAAATGGCTTTCGCTTGGCATTGTATAGCTTTAACTTGCACTTTGAAGCATTTAAGGGGGTCAAATTTCAGTTCAAAGAGGCAAAAAAGGCATATTTTGCGAAGATTTTGTTTTGAAGGGGTTTTTGCTAACTTCCTGTTGATTTTAGGTACAGAAGTGTTTATTGGAAATGTAGGTCTAAGTCAGACCTACACAGAGGTTTTTGTTTCATGTCTCTACGACATTCCTAACGGAAATTACAAGCAGTCTGTTTTTTGTCTCTTCCTAGGGGGCGCTAGCTTGCAATTTTAATTTTTGGGGTTTGGTTGCTTAATAAGTTGGTCTGCCGCTCCATACCGATGTGTGTGTCAATTTTGGTGAGTTTTGAAGCATGTTAAGGGGGTCAAATTAGGGTGCGAAGGTGCGAGCGCGCCTTGGGTTGCTGTCCCCGAGCCCCACGGCAGGAGAAGCCTTGCTGCCACTATTTAATGCATTGGGAAAGTAATGCAGTTGTTGTATTGAAGTGAAAATATCTAGCTTCCTGTTGATTTTGGCCAAAGTATGTTAATTATTCAAATGTAGGTCTAAGTCAGACCTACATAGTGGTTTTTGTTTCATGTCTCTACGACATTCCTACCGGAAGTTAAAAGCAGTTTTGTCTTTGTTTTCTTCCTAGGAGCAGTTTGTCTGTGTTGTATTCCTAGGGGGCGCTAGAGCACAATTTTGAGTTTTAAGGTTTGGTTTTTTCACTAGATCGCAATTGTTGCCAGTCCTGATGTGTGTGCCAAGTTTGGTGAGTTTTGAAGCATTTTAAGGGGGTCAAATTACAGCTCAAAGAGGCAAAAATGAAATTTTTTAGGAAACTTTGCGCAGGGGATCTTTAAAGGCGCGTAAAATCAAAACCTTAAAACTTATCAAAACTTTGATCTATACTTTTAATCAGAAGGGTTCAAACTCTCTCCTGTGCGAGTTTGAAGCCGAAACGACAAACGCACTGGGAGGAGTATCGATTTGAAAAAGGTGACGGGTTTTTACAAAAACTTTTATTTTGAAGGGGTAATTGTCAACTTCCTGTTGATTTTTTCTGCTAGCTGTCAATTACTAAAATGTAGGTCTAAGTAAGACCTACATAGAAGTTTTTGTTTCATGTCTTTCCGACATTCCTACCGGAAGTTACAAGCAGTTTTGTCTGTGTTTTCTTCCTAGAAGCAGTTTTTTCTGTGTTTTACTCAAAAATTGCGCTAGAGCGCAATTTTGAGTTTTTAAAAAAAATTTTTTCATTAGATCCCAATTTCTGCCATTCCTGATGTGTCTGCCAAGTTTGGTGAGTTTTGAAGCATTTTAAGGGGCTCAAATTACAGCTCAAAGAGGCAAAAATGGCATTTTTTGTGAAAATTTTGCTTTGAATGGGTTTTTGCAAAATGTCCGTAAATTTTTGCCCCAGAAGATACAATTATGAAATTTAGGTCGAAGTCAGACCTACATAGAGGTTTTTGTTTCATGTCTCTACGACATTCCTAACGGAAGTTACAAGCAGTCTCTTTTTTTTTTCTTCCTAGGGGGCGCTATTGCGCAATTTTGATTTTTATGATTTGGCTCCCTAATATGTTGGGAAGGCATGAAAGACCGACGTGTGTGTCAAATTTGGTGAGTTTTGAAATATGTTAAGAGGGTGAAATTGGGGCGCGACGGTGCGGAAGAAAGAAAGAAAGAAAGAAAGAAAGAAAGAATAAAACGCAGCAGATTCAATAGGGTCCTTGCATGGCAAAGGACATGGATGTCCTTTGCCATTGCAGGGCGGACCCTAATAAAGTGGATATTGACAGAGTAAAATAAATCTAATTTTTAGGCGTAATAGTAGATGATAAAATGAACTGTAAATCTCATGTAAAAAATATACAACATAAAGTATCAAGAAAAACGTCAATAATGAATAAAGCAAAATATGTACTTGACCAAAATCCCTTCATATTCTCTATTGCTTGCTTGTGTTACCATACCTGAGTTATTGTGCAAAAATATGGGGAAACAACTACAAAAGTACACTACATTCACTAACGGTGTTACAAAAAAGATCAGTTAGAATAATACATAATGTTGGTTATAGAGAACATACAAATCCTTTATTTGTTAAATCAAACATTGAAATTCAATTATTTGGCACATTCACAAACAGCTAAAATGATGTACAAACCGAACTATAACCTGCTACCCAAGAACGTACAAGAATTCTTCTCAACCAAAGAGAAAAAATATAACCTCAGAGAAAAATGTAATTTAAAATATTTGTATGCACGTACAGCACTTAAAACCTTTAGTATATCAGTAGGAGGAATAAAGTATGGAATTTATTAAGTAAAGAAGTTAATGTCCAGAGTCCAGAGGCTGTTCAAACTAAAATTGTTTTACGAAGTACAACGAAAACAAAATTTGATGAACATCTTAAACCTGATTCATCTCATATGTGAACCATAACTGACCTAACTATTAAGAGATCCGTTATATTCATTGATGTGTAAATTGTGTAACAAAATGAGAGCAGGAAGTGAATATGTGTTACAAAATTGAATTGGAAAAGGGGTAGGATTAAGTAAGCCTGGCTTCTTCCTACTCCTTTTTGAATAAGTTGTAGAGAGAAATGTAAATGAGAAAACTATATGCTATATCAATTGTAATTGCATACATGTTTGAAATACATTTAAATCAACCAACGGATGATAATTGGGTCTATTTTTTTAGGGTTTTTTTTAAAGTTTTGGATGCCGCCATGTGTTACCAGTGATGGCAAGACAAACACACGATAACAAAACACAGACACGCACGCTAAAATTTGATGGGCTATTGTATCAACCCAACCGCTGGGTCATTAAGTGTTTTAAACCATTTTCGGTTATTCATGTGGTAGTTGGCTTGAATAACTGTTAACCCGAATCCATTGGTTGAAACAGCGCCTGGGTTATAGAGTAAATTGGGTTATTTTTGACATCATTACGTCAAGGGATGAAGACAAGACACACGTCATGTTGGATGCTCACACCCACAACCTCAACTGATCATTCTCGCGGTGATCTACTTCTCTTTTGTTTTCGGCCATTACCAAATTAGACTTGATGCCCAAGAATGTATGTTCATGTTCATTTTGAGTTTGCCACCTTGTGTTTGATAATTAATTTGACACACTTACTATCAGGTCTCAGATTTAGACTAGTAAATACCAAGAAAAGTATCTTTGTTCAAAATATAGTTAACAATCTACATATAAAGGCCTATGTACACAATAAATTGTGATCGCATAGTGCAAATATGCAATTTTAATCAAGAAAAACATAAAATTAACATGACAAGCTACCACACTACCTCACCAAATAAAAACTTAGTTTAGCACTTGCTAAAAAATAAGTGTACGTGATGTAATTTGTTATGAGTAATATGTTACGAATATGCTATGTGGGCTTCACGGTGGGAGAGGGGTTAGTGCGTCTGCCTCACAATACGAAGTTCCTGCAGTCCTGGGTTCAAATCCAGGCTCGGGATCTTTCTGTGTGGAGTTTGCATGTTCTCCCCGTGAATGCGTGGGTTCCCTCCGGGTACTCCGGCTTCCTCCCACCTCCAAAGACATGCACCTGGGGATAGGTTGATTGGCAACACTAAATTGGCCCTACTGTGTGAATGTGAGTGTGAATGTTGTCTGTCTATCTGTGTTGGCCCTGCGATGAGGTGGCGACTTGTCCAGGGTGTACCCTGCCTTCCGCCCGATTGCTGCTGAGATAGGCACCAGCGCCCCCCGTGATCCCAAAGGGAAAAAGTGGTAGAAAATAGATGGATAGACTTCAAGTTATGTATTTAAAAAGTGTACTTTTTCAAAATATAAATGATGATACTTTTGAAGAGGGTGGGGCGTGAATTCATTTGCAATCTGGAAAGGCATCGAGAATCTTGCAGACATAGGCTCAAAAAACTGGTTATAAATTTGACTCGAGCAAAATGTCCAACAAATCATAATCAATGCATATTATCTAGACAAGGAGGGTTTTTAAAATGTCTGTCTATCTGTGTTGGCCCTGCGATAAGATAGCGACTTGTCCAGGGTGTACCCCGCCTTCCGCCCAAATGCAGCTGCGATAAGCTCCAGCGCCCCCCGCGACCCCGAAAGGGAATAAGCGGTAGAAAATGGATGGATGGATATGTTATGTTACGTTGGGAAGACTATCTCTCCCGGCTGGCCTGGGAACGCCTCGGGATCCTCCGAGAGGAGCTGGACGAATTGGCTGGGGAGAGGGAAGTCTGGGCTTCCCTGCTTAGAAAGACCCGACCTCGGATAAGCGAGGAAGATGGATGGATGTTACGAAAAAGATACATAAAAGGGGACGTATGAAGATTTTAATCTACATTTTAAAAACCCTCCTTGTCTAGATAATATGCATTGATTATGATTTGTTGGACATTTTGCTCGAGTCAAATTTATAACCAGTTTTTTGAGCCTATGTCTGCAAGATTCTCGATGCCTTTCCAGATTGCAAATGAATTCACGCCCCACCCTCTTCAAAAGTATCATCATTTATATTTTGAAAATGTACACTTTTTAAATACATAACTTGAAGTCTATCCATCCATTTTCTACCACTTATTCCCTTTGGGATCACGGGGGGCGCTGGTGCCTATCTCAGCTACAATCCGGCAGAAGGCGGTTTACACCCTGGACAAGTCGCCACTTCAACACAGGGCCAACCCAGATAGACAGACAACATTCACACTCACATTCACACACTAGGGCCAGTTTTAGTGTTGCCAATCAACCTATCCCCAGGTGCATGTCTTTGGAAGTGGGAGGAAGCCGGAGTACCCGGAGAGAACCCACGCAGTCACAGGGAGGACATGCAAACTCCACTAAGGAAAAATCTTGAGCCCGGGATTGAACCCAGGACTACTCAGGACCTTCGTTTTGTGAGGCCGATGCACTAACCCCTCTTTCACCGTGCTGCCCTAACTTGAAGTCGTCACTGCAATTTCTATTCCAGACATGGTTGAAATCAAACTTTATACACATTATATAAAAACACTCGGTCACAACATTAGGTACACCTGCACAATCTCCAATCGATTCAGAGAGCGCATGAAAAAGGCTGGCTTTAGCAGCATTTATGTCAGTGTTATTATGCATTTGCCACGATTAGATGAAAGTAATGTGTTATCTTACTTTGTTTGTGTGTTCTAAAGCAGAGGCACTGAGAGCTTACTTAATGTCTAAGTAAGTGCTTCCACCTAATGGTGACGTCACAATGCAGCCAGACTGCAAAACCCCGAGAATAGAGGTATCCAAAACTTTGTGCAAGCCAATGCCAGAATTATCTGGCATGGTTTAACATGGGTATCCGACATTGTAACACTTCAGAGAAGTGGGAGTAGACCAAATTCATTCATCAAGGGTCCCCTTTAAAAATGGTTAAATGTCCAATATGTATCCTTTGACATGCGGTAGAACAGTGGTTCTCAACCTTTTTTCAGTGATGTACCCCCTGTGATTTTTTTTTGAAATTCAAGTACCCCCTAATCAGAGCAAATCATTTTTGGTTGAAAAAAAGAGATAAAAAAGTAAAATACAGCACTATGTCATCAGTTTCTGGTTTATTGAATTGTATAACAGTGCAAAATATTGCTCATTCGTAGTGGTCTTTCTTGAACTATTTGGAAAAAAAGATATACAGATAACTAAAAATGTGTTGAAAAATAAACATGTGATTCAATTATAAATAAAAATATCTACACATAGAAGTAATCATCAATTTAAAGTGCCCTCTTTGGGGATTTTAATAGAGATCCATCTGGATTCATTAACTTAAAGTTAATTCTGAACATTTCTTCACAGAAAAATAAATCTTTAGCATCAATATTTATGGAATATGTCCACAAAAAATCTAGCTGTCAACATTGAATATTGCATTGTTGCATTTCTTTTCACAGTTTATTAACTTATATTCATATTTTGTAGAGGTATTATGCATTATATATATTTCTAAAGGATTTTTGAATTGTTGCTATTTTTAGAATATTTAAAAAAAATCTCACGTACACCTTGGCATACCTTCAAGTACGCCCAGGGGTACGCGTACCCCCATTTGAGAACCACTGCGGTACAAAATTAAACGATGGATGTTTTATTGGTGAAAAAATACAAATAAAAAAACCTGGTATCGCCCAACCCTCGCTTGCTCCTTTTTATACTATGCTTATTATTACAGTAGACCAGGGGGTCTCGATACTACAGCACACAGGCCCGATACGGCCCACCAGAGTCCAGAATCCGGCCCAGGGGTAGTTCAAAGTAAAACATTTTTTTAATTATATTTTTTAAAATCTATCCCAGGGGTCCCCAAACTACGGCCCGCAGGACAAATACGGCCTGCCATCGTCCAAAATCCAGGTGGTTCAGAGTAAAAAATTAAAAGTACGTTTTATTTTAATTATACTTTTTTAAATCTATCCCAGGGGTCCTTAAACTTTTTCTAATGATAATTGTTTTAATATGTCCTAGCCGTCCGGCAAATTATATTGTCTAAAAATGCATTTTCCCACAGATTAGATTAGATTAGATAGTACTTTATTTATTCCTTCAGGAAAATTAACATTTTCAGCACAATCCCCTTCAAGATTAGACAAACATTACAGGGAGACAGAACAGGATCGCTGGCGGGTCTGCCGGCTTCCAGCACCCCTTACAAAAAAGGTGAGATACAGGTAAACAAGTGGGGGGGAATGGGAGAAAAAATTAGAAGATTAAAATAAAATTAAATTAAATAAAAAAAAAAAAAATCGGTTTAAGCCTGGGCCCTGAAGAGGGGGTCCAGACTGAGGCCAAGGGAAAAAAACCCAACAACAACTCATAGCCATAGTACACATCTCTCTTACATGTGTGTAAGAGGGAAACATCAAACATCAAAGAAGACTAAGGACATTAAAGAAATTAAAGCAGCGGATACAACCAGCCACTTCTATATACAGCTATGAATAACGATTAAAGGAAACATATACACTATGGTGGCCTCTGCGGTGTTCCACGCCATCGTCCGCTGGGGTGGAGGGAGCATGTGATGACGGAGATAACGTGATGTCCTCGCGATCGCGCCGCAGTGTCAGGTAATGTGCAATGAGACAGATATATATATATATATATATATATATATATATATATATGTATATATATATATATATATATATATATATATATATATATATATATGTATATATATGTATATATATATATATATATATATATATATATATATATATATATATATATATATATATATATATATATATATTGTACATGTATAGCCTGGCCCATGGCCACATTCTTTAACCCAATGCGGCCCCCGGGTTAAAAGATTTGGGGACCTCTGTATTTTCTATGGGTTTTCTATTGTTTTGAACTTACAGACAACCTGGAAAATAACCATTAACTAGTGTCACATAATTAACTTTAGAGATTACCTTTATACATTTTCAAAGTGTTACAACTTGGGTGCAGCAAAATCCTCTTTGCCAGGCCTTCATTGAAGTTTCAGCGTCAATCAGAAAGAACCTTAGTAAATAAAGTTTGAGTAGATTTCTAAGGTTTGTATACTGCAGTCTGTTAGGATACCATGAATTAGGTCAAAACTAAAGCGATGTCAATAAAATGTATGTTTTACCGCTACATAAAGAATGTGGCTTCAATCTTAAATGATCTATCCTCTCTTTGTTAGGTGTGCCTGTGACCAGATTATACGTAGGAACAATATGGGACTAGTCATTTATCATGTGCCCTCAGTTATTGTCTAGATCCGTGACTGCCTAAAGTATGAATACGGGGGAGGCGTTTCTAATTAGTATTCTTTAGAATGCCTGTGAAAAGACAGGCCCGCTATCAAAAAGCAAGGAAGTCCTTATTCAGGCCTTGAGCGTGTGTGTGTGGGTGAGGAGGACGAGACAGCAGAGTCCTGTCTACCATGTAAACAAACCTTTAAAGATCACATTTACAATGGTGCACTATTTAGTATTCTAAGTAATGACTTATCTTGAATGTTTTTAAGATTAAAAATTATTTGATACGCTGCCTTATCAGTCCCTCCAGGATTTTGCAAGCTTCTTTGATGATCATTACAGCTCAAAACACCAGACTTTTCTGTAAAGTGTTTCAGAAAGTTGCAGCAAAAGTTGTAATGTGATAAAAAAAACCAATAAGAATTTATGTATTTGCTATTAATGTTAAGTGTTTTTTGTAACCTTAACCTAAAAAGCACAGGGTTCGAAAATACAAAAACTGGAATACACTGTATTGATGTTTTATAGGTTTTATGTCAGACCGATTTAAAAGTAGACACTAGATGGCAATAAAAACATATAAACAGAGCTCATTGTCGAATTGCTATTTTAACTCATTATAAGGAACACTAGTAACAATGAACTAGAAAATTTTGATGGGCCTGCTATCTGTGCCCTGGACCTCTGGCAGGAAGCCGCCGAGTGTCTGAATCCGTGAGTTGTAGGTGTAACTGTAGAAAACGAGTCACAGAGCTAACCAAAAACAATAGCATGTTTACGTAAAAATGCTAACACTCACCGTGTGTGCTAACGCTAGCATGATAACAGTCAGCATGTTTCATATACCAAGTTATGCGACTTAAAGGTGTATGGCTGCAGAAAAAGAAAAAAAAGTTTAAAATTAGATTAACAAGTTAGCTTGCTAGCATGCTATAGTTTGTATACTTACAGGTAACAAGTGTCACATACCAAGTCATATGACTCTGGGATGAATGGTTGCAAAACTAGCTCAAAAATTAGTATGCTAATTTTAGCATGCTAGCAAGCTAACGTGAGCATAATAATATTTGGCTTGTGCCACGTACAAAGTTATATGACTAGAAGGTGTATGGCTGCGGGAATAGAAAATAAAAGTTTAAAATTAGATTAACAAGTCAGCATGCTTAAGTTAGCTTGCTAGCATGCTATAGTGTGCATTCTAACAGGTAACAAGTGTCACATACCAAGTCATATGACTCTGGGTTAAACGGTTGCAAAACTAGCTCAAAAAGTTAGTACGCTAATGTTAGCATGCTAGCAAGCTAACATGAGCATGATATTATTTACCTTGTGTCACATACAAAGTTATATGACTCAAAGGTGTATGGCTGGGGAATTGGAGAAATAAAAGAGTACATCCAGCAAAAAAAAATGTTAGCACTGTAACACTTAACGTCAAACAGTCTCTGTGAACCCTTTCGATCCGGTTTCAGGGCAAATCCCTCTACGGAGACAGCCCTCACAACAAGGACTAATGATCTATTGCTAACTATTGATGCTGATGTGTCATCCATTTAACTGTTTCTTGATCTTAGCGCTGCTTCGATATAGTCGATCACAATATATTATTAGAGCGTATCAAAACACGAATTGGTATGTCAGACTTAGCCTTGTCTTGGTTTAACTCTTATTTTACTGACAGGATGCAGTGTGTCTCCCATGACAATGTTACCTCGGACTATGTTAATGTAACGTGTGGAGTTCCCCAGGGTTCGGTCCTTGGCCCTGCACTCTTCAGCATCTACATGCTGCCGCTAGGTGACATCATACGCAAATTCGGTGTTAACTTTCACTGTTATGCTGATGACACCCAACTCTACATCCCCCTAAAGCTGACCAACACGCCGGATTGTAGTCAGCTGGAGACGTGTCTTAATGAAATTAAACAATAATGATGAGGTGGCGACTTGTCCAGGGTGTACCCCGCCTTCCGCCCGATTGTAGCTGAGATAGGCGCCAGCGCCCCCCGCGACCCCAAAAAAGGGAATAAGCTGTAAAAAATGGATGGATGGATGATAAATCAAGGATAAATGGGTTGTACTTGTATAGCGCTTTTCTACCTACAAGGTACTCAAAGCGCTTGACACTACTTCCACATTTACCCATTCACACACACATTCACACACTGATGGAGGGAGCTGCCCTGCAAGGCGCTAACCAGCACCCATCAGGAGCAAGGGTGAAGTGTCTTGCTCAGGACACAACAAACGTGACGAGGTTGGTACTAGGTGGGGATTGAACCAGGGACCCTCGGGTTGCGCACGGCCACTCCCCCACTGCGCCACGCCGTCCTGTCCGCTAACTTTTTGCAATTCAACGCTAAGAAAATGGAAATGCTGATTATTGGTCCTGCTAGACACCGACACCTATTTAATAATACCACCTTAACGTTTGACAACCGAACAATTACACAAAACGACTCGGTAAAGAATCTGGGTATTATCTTCGACCCAACTCTCTCGTTTGAGTCACACATTAAAAGCGTTACTAAAACGGCCTTCTTTCATCTCCGTAATATCTCTAAAATTCCTTCCATTTTGTCCACTAAAGACGCTGAGATCATTATTCATGCGTTCGTTACGTCTTGTCTCGATTACAGTAATATATTATTTTCGGGTTTCCCCATGTCTAGCATTAAAAGATTACAGTTTGTACAAAATGTGGCTTCTAGGCTTTTGACAAAAACAAGAACGTTTGATCACATTACGCCTGTACTGGCTCACCTGCACTGGCTTCCTGTGCACTTAAGATGTGACTTTAAAGGCCTACTGAAATGAGATTTTCTTATTTAAACGGGGATAGCAGGTCCATTCTATGTGTCATACTTGATCATTTCGCAATATTGCCATATTTTTGCTGAAATAATTTAGTAGAGAACATCGACGATAAAGTTCGCAACTTTTGGTCGCTAATAAAAAAGCCTTGCCTGTAACGGAAGTAGCAGACGATGTGCGCGTGACGTCATTGGTTGTAGAGCTCCTCACATCCTCATCTAAAGCGATTCGGACCAAGAAAGCGACAATTTCCCCATTAATTGGAGCAAGGATGACAGATTCGTGGATGAGAATAGTGAGAGTGAAGGACTAGAAGAAAAAAAAAAGACAATGGCAGTGGGAGCGATTCAGATTTACTAGGATAATTCTGGAAAATCCATTATCTGCTTATTGTGTTACTAGTATTTCAGTGAGATTATATAGTCATACCTGAAAGTCGGAGGGGTGTGGTGACCGCCAGTGTCTCTGAGGGAAGTATGCGCGTGGGGAGCGCGTGCAGGAGTGTAAATTTGGATGAGGTCCGAGATATACTGAGGTGCCAGTCCATGTAAAGATTTAAAAACAAACAGCAATGTTTTAAAATCAATTCTAAAATGAACAGGGAGCCAGTGTAAACTCTGAAGAATTGGGGTTATATGCTGGCGTTTCCTGGCCCCTGTTTATTGCATATATGATGCAGCTAGTTGAGTTTTGTGAATTATTAAATGGTCAGTTTGGTCACAAATGCGATAAAACATATGTAAAAGACATATGCTGAGCTAATGTTTGGCTCCACTTCATGAAAATGGCACATGCTGCTTGCTGCAAAGTTGGAAAGCTGCTTCCCGTGCATCAAAGCGCTCCTGAGAACGCCATCGAAACGCTAAACTCAAGCAATGACCACGCACAAAATGCATCCTTTCAAAAACCCTCATCCATCCATTTTAAGTTAAGTTAAAGTTAAAGTACCAATGGTAGTCAAACACACACTGAAATTTGTCCTCTGCATTTGACCCATCCTCTTGTTCACCACCTGGGAGTTGAGGGGAGCAGTGAGCAGCAGCAGTGGGAATTATTTTTGGACAACATTCATACTCACATTCACACACTAGGGCCAATTTGGTGTTGCCAATTAACCAAACGCATGTGGTATTAAAATCATTTCCACTCACACAAGTGACATGTCCAAACACACAAAAAAAAACAGCCATTCTGTTGTTCACATTTAGTCCAACCAGGAGCCCAAAAAGATCCGCAACAGCTGGCACTCGCGATTATAACACCATTGCCCTAAATAAAACCAACACCTGCAAGTCATTAACTCCATGTTCTGTAGTTGAATAAGGTTTACAGTATATGAGATGATGCTGCACATGTGTTATGACTCAAACCCCAATCTACACACAAATTATGTTTTTTGTCCACTATGAGCACAGTTAATAAGTGGCTCAATTTTTAAAGGCCTACTGAAATGAGATTTTCTTATTCAAACGGGGATAGCAGGTCCATTCTATGTGTCATACTTCATCATTTCGCGGTATTGCCATATTTTTGCTGAAAGGATTTAGTAGAGAAAATCAACGATAATGTTCGAAACTTTTGGTCGCTCTTAAAAAAGCCCTGCCTTTCCCGGAAGTAGTGCTCGTGACGTCACAGATTGTCGGACTCCTCACATCCACCCATTGATTACAATCATGGACGCCAGCAGCGCGAGCGATTTTGACCAAGAAAGCGACAATTTCCCCATTAATTGGAGCGAGGATGAAAGATTTGTGTTTGAGGATATTGATAGCGACGGACTAGAAAAAAAAAAAAAAAAAGCGACAGCTCCGGGCGACGGCAGTGTGAGCGTTTCAGATGTAATTAGACACATATACTAGGATAATTCTGGAAGATCCCTTATCTGCTCATTGTTTTAATAGTGTTTTAGTGAGATTTTAAAGATTGTAAAGTAAAGATTGTAAAGACATATCTCGAGGTCTGATGGCTGCGTTGAACACACTGTGTCTCAGAGAGAAGCCGAGGAGCCAAGCTCACAGCTGCTGCAGAACGACGAATAATCCACGGATTTCTTAAGTAAGATATATATCACAATATCCCCATCCAAAAACATGCTGGTTGACGTAGAGAAAACATGTTCACTTGACCGCTCTGCAAACAAAGAAACACCGGCTGTGTCTCGGTGCTAAAGACAGCTGCAATACACCGCTTTCCACCAACAGCATTGTTTTTTATAGTCTCCATTATTAAATGAACAAATTGCAAAAGATTCAGCAACACAGATGTCCAAAATACTGTATAATTATGCGGTTAAAGCAGACGACTTTTAGCTGTGTGTGTGCGCAGCGCTAATATTTCCTCACAGTCCGTGACGTCAAGCGTATACATCATCATTCCGTGACGTTTTCAACAAGAAACTCCCGGGAAATGTAAAATTGCAATTTAGTAAACTAAAAAGGCCGTATTGGCATGTGTTGCAATGTTAATATTTCATCATTGATATATAAACTATCAGACTGCATGGTGGGTAGTAGTGGGTTTCAGTAGGCCTTTAAGGACTAAACAATGTTTGTTTGACCAAAAACATAAGTTTTTAAAATATACAGTCATGATCAAAAGTTTACATACACTTGTAAAGAACATAATGTCATGAGTGTTTTGAGTTTCCAATAACCACATAACTTCACTCCAGAAGGTCTGTGTCCATGTGATGTCAGATGAAACAAAAATTGAGCTGTTTGGCCACAATACCCAGCAATATATTTGGAGGAGAAAAGGTGAGGCCTTTAATCCCAGGAACACCATTTCTACCGTCAAGCATGGTTGTGGTAGTATTATGCTCTGGGCCTGTTTTGCTGCCAATGGAACTGGTGCTTTACAGAGAGTAAATGGGACAATGAAAAAGGAGGGTTACCTCTTTATTCCTCGGGACAACCTTAAATCATCAGCCTTGAGATTGGGTCTTGGGCGTAGTTGGGTGTTCCAACAGGACATTGACCCCAAACTAGGGCTGGGCGATATATCGATATACACTATTTATCGGTGCAATATAGAAAATGACTATATTGTAATATTTGAGTATACATTCCCACGCAGTTGTTTTTAGCTGTGGGCATTACACTACAGGCTCTTCCCACTCCTTCTTCTGTCTCCTTCTCACAGACAGCAAGCGCACAAACTTACACACATCACACACTGTCACTTCATACGTCACATACGTATACGCCCTCGCCCAGCAGAGAGGTAGCAGCATGGGTAACGTTAGCTGTGATGGTAGCAGTAATAGAAGAGAAAGAAGGTGTGAATCTGGTAACAAATAAAGGAAGAATTAATTCCCAAGAAAAACAGCAGGGGGCCCATCGTCTGGCGGTGGTTCGGCTTCAAGCGGGAATATGTCGAATAGACAACTTTAATTTGTCAAGTGTGGGGCACAAGCGTTGCTACCAAAAGTAGCATTACTGCTAATATGTAGCATCATTTGAAAAGTCACCTGCTAATAACTGTTTAGTAAATACAGTTGTGGTCAATTGTCTTAGTTGTGATTTCCTTCTCTGCATGAACGTTTAAAATGAGTATATATTAAAGCAGTATGAAGAAGAATGTTTTAATGTAGACACATAGAATCATCATACTGCTGTGATTATACGTATCAAGTGTTAATTCAAGGCTAAGGCAAAATACCGAGATGTATATCAAGTATCGCAATATGGCCTAAAAATGCAGAGATATTAAAAAAAAGGCCATATCGCCCAGCCCTACCCCAAATACATGTCAAAAGTGGTAAATGAATAGCTAAATCCGGCTAGAATGAAGGTTTTACAGTGGCCTTCCCAAAGTCCGGACTCAAACGTGTGGACAATGCTGAAGAAACAAGTCCATGTCAGAAAAACAACACATTTAGCGAAACTGCACCAATTTTGTCAAGAGGAGTATTCAAAAATTCAACCAGAAGCTTGTGGATGACTAGCTACATCACCTTATTGCAGTGAAACTTGCCAAGGGACATGTAACCAAATATTAACATTGCTGTATGTATACTTTTGACCCAGCAGATTTGGTCACATTTTCAGTAGACACATAATCAATTCATAAAAGAACCAAACTTCCTGAATGTTTTTTGTTACAAACAAGAGTGTGCTCCCATCACTCTATCACAAAAAATAAGAGTTGTAGAAATGATTGGAAACTCGAAACAGCCATGACGTTATGTTCTTTACAAGTGTATGTAAACTTTTGACCACGATTGATTGTGTGCACGTGGCCTGGGACAAGAGTTTGTAGTGCTGCAAGTCATCTATCTATACACAGCATGATGTTATCTCTGAATTAGAAAAACATTGCCAAATTCCAACTATTTAAAAAAAAAAAAATCAACTTTTAAGAGAACATTTGCCAAATATGGTATAAAATAGCTTTTACAATAGCCTTGTGTGCACTCAACCAATCGCTTCTAGACAATCAAACAATTTAAACAGACTTTATACAACCTGCAGTGCCAATATACAATCAGACGCACGCACACACTCCAGAGGGTGAATATGCTTTAAGAAAAAGATTGGCTATGTCATCTGCCTCTGTGTGTATTGTCCCACACTCATTTGTATGGAGGTTAATGTCATTCTAACCTTCACGCTGTGCACGGCGGTAAGATAGTATCAGCATAAAACTGTTATAGTGAAAAGCCAATAATCCTCTCAAATACACACCAAGAGCAGAATTCCAGCAATAAAAAGTAATCCACAGAAACAAAAATATTTCCCTTCTTCCCAATTCCGTTTATATCAAGTACATTAGAAATTAATAACATTGAATCAGATTAGATTAGATTGTACTTTATTTAGTCCGTCAGGAGAGTTCCTTCAGGAACATTAAAATTGTCAGCACAATCCCATTCAAGATCAGACAAACATTACAGGGAGACAGAACAGGATGGCTGACGGGAGAAAAAAATAGAAGATTAAAATAAAATTAAAAAAGTCAGTCTAAGCCTGGGCCTTGGAGAGGGGGTGCAGACTGAGGCCAAGGAAAAAAACAACTCATAGCCATAGTACACATCCCTCTTACATGTGTGTAAGAGGGAAACATCAAACATCAAAGAAGACAAAGGACTTTGAAGACATTAAAGCAGCGGATACAACTTCTACATACAGCTATGAATAAAAACTAAAAGAAACATATACACTATGGTGGCCTCTGCAGTGTTCCACGCCATCGTCCGCTGGGGTAGAGGGAGCATGGCCAGAGACAGGAGCAGACCCACCAAAGCAACCAAGGGAGCCGACTCCACTCTCGGCCGCCAACCAACTCTCCGTCAGTGTCCAGTCCGCATGGATGAGCGAGGATACGTCCAAGAAGACTGAGGTGTCCGACACCTGCTCACCCAGCCAAGACACCGCGAAGCCTCTCCGTCCCGGCGCTCAGTGCTAGTTCAGCAGCCCTGTGCCCTCATCCGCATATCCTGCATCCAAGTCTTCTTAACTGTAGATTTTCCAAGTTGATATGAATTCTAGCAGCACTTTTGAAAAGTGCTGTGCAATTCTAAAACTCTTTAACAACATCTATTATAACCTAACAGACAAACTGTAAGCAATGGGAATAACGACCACAGGCTAGTGTTGTCCCGATACCAATTTTTTGATACCTGTACTAAAATCATTTTGATAATTTTTGGTACTTTTCCATACATTTTTAAATAAAGGACACCAAAAAAAATTGCATTATTGGCTTTATTTTATCAAAAGATCTAACGGTACATTAAACATATGTTTCTTATTGCAAGTTTGTCCTTAAATAAAATAGTGAACATACAAGGCAACTTGTCTTTTAGTAGTAAGTAAGCAAACAAAGGCTCCTAATTTAGTCCTAATTTATGCAGTAACATATTGTGTCATTTTCCATTCTATTATTTTGTCAACATTATTAAGGACAAGTGGTAGAAAATACTGTCATGTCCAGGGTGTACACCGCCTACTGCCTGAATGCAGCTGAGATAGGCTGCAGCAACCCCCTGCTACCTCAAAAGGGACAAGCGGTAGAAAAGAATGGATGGATGGTAGAAAATAAATTATTAATCTACTTGTTCATTTACTGTTAATATCTGCTTGCTTTCTCTTTTAACATGTTTTATCTACACTTCTGTTAAAATGTACCGTATTTTTCGGATTATAAATTGCTCCGGAGTATACGTCGCACCGGCCGAAAATGCATAACAAAGAAGGAAAAAAACATATAGACGTCGCATTGGGAGTATAAGTCGCATTTTGGGGGGAAATTTATTTGATAAAATCCAACACCAAGAATAGACATTTGAAAGGCAATTTAAAATAAATAAAGAATAGTGAACAACAGGCTGAACAAGTGTACGTTATATGACGCATAAATAACCAACTGAGAAGGTGCCTGGTATGTTAACGTAACATATTATGGTAAGAGTCATTCATCCATCCATCCATCCATTCCTACCGCTTATTCCCTTTCGGGGTCGCGGGGGGCGCTGGCGCCTATCTCAGCTACAATCGGGCGGAAGGCAGGGTACACCCTGGACAAGTCGCCACCTCATCGCAGGGCCAACACAGATAGACAGACAACATTCACACACTAGGGCCAATTTAGTGTTGCCAATCAACCTATCCCCAGGTGCATGTCTTTGGAAGTGGGAGGAAGCCGGAGTACCCGGAGGGAACCCACGCATTCACGGGGAGAACATGCAAACTCCACACAGAAAGATCCCGAGCCTGGATTTGAACCCAGGACTGCAGGAACTTCGTATTGTGAGGCAGACGCACTAACCCCTCTGCCACTGTGAAGCCCAAAAGAGTCATTCAAATAACTATAAAATATAAAACATGTTATAGGTTTACCAAACAATCTGTCACTCCTAATCGATAAATCCCATGAAATCTTCTTCCTCGATGTCGCTTCTAAAAAACTCTGCCAACTCCAAAGGTATGCGCCGCTTCCTCTTGTCGTTTTCTGCTGCATATTTCACTACGTCAAGCTTGCTATCTGCAGTACTTGATTTCCTTTTCGGTGCCATTTTTGTTCAGCCCTTCTCAGTTTTTATGAGTAATGGGCAACGTTGAAATGATCCATTTTAATAGCTACTGCAGTAGCGTATAGCATATAGCAATTAGCATCCCATGACCCACAATGCACTTCTGCCGTGAACCTTCCCAGCCGAATTCTTATTGGTTGACGTGTGTGTGACATTTTCTTGGTCTCTTCCGCGAATGAGATAAATAATATTATTTGATATTTTACGGTAATGTGTTAATAATTTCACACATAAGTCGCTCCGGAGTATATGTCACACTCCCGGCCAAACTATGAAAAAAACTGTGACTTATAGTTCCAAAAATACGGTAATAATAATGTATTTTTCTGTTGTTTGATACTTTACATTAGTTTTGGATGATACCACAAATTTGGGTATCAATCTGATACAAAGTTGTTACAGGTTCATACATTGGTCAAATTGTGACACTCAGGGACATATTTCCTGAGTTTATAAACATAATACGCATTTTAAAAAAACAAAAGAAGATGTTCTGATGCCAAAAAATGCCAAAGTAATCATAGTATCGACTCGATACGTTCCTGTACTTGGTATCATTACAGTGAATGCTAGGTGTAGATCCACCAATGGCATTTGTTTACATGTTGACGCCGGTGAGCTACGGTGTGGAGTGAAGCATGTTTAGCCATTTCTCGTCCCGCAGGGATGATACTTGTAAGAAACTTACTTTATTTGTTGCCATGGAGGCGAGGATTAGTGATTTTAAGAAGTAACTAAAACACTGTTGACTGCGAATAGATGTTCGCCGCTAGCTATGTAGCCATGTCTTAAAGCACCTCTTCCGTGGGCGTTTCAATGTTAAAACTTCACCTTTATTGTTAGTTTTTAAGCCAAAATGCGTCCGTTCTCCATTTTCTGTCTGCACACTTTGTCTGCTTGTAAGTACTCTGTGATCGTGCGCTACCGAACACGCTCGTCTGCCCGTAAACCAGCAATGACAGGACGTGACGACAACGGGGAAGTGTAGGGGTGGCAGACCAGTACTTTTCAGAGGCGGTATAGTATCGAATATGATCCATTAGTATCGCGGTACTATACAAATACCGATAAATGTTTTAAAATGTAATATCGGAAATTATCGGTATCGTTTTGAAAAACAAAACTGTATGACTTTTTAAAACGCCGCTGTACAGAGTGGTACACGGATGTATGGAGAAGTACAGAGAAGTTGCGTCTCCCAGTCATACTTGCCAACCCTCCCGATTTTCACGGGAGACTCCTAGATATCAGTGCCCCTACCGAAAATCTTTCGGGGCAACCATTCACCCGAATTTCTCCCGATTTCCACCCGGACAACAATATTAGGGGCGTGCCTTAAAGGCACTGCCTTTGCGTGCCGGCCCAATCACATCATATCTACGGCTTTTCACACACACAAGTAAATGCAAAGCATACTTGGTCAACAGCCGTACATGTCACACTGTGGGTGGCCGTATAAACAACTTTAACACTGTTACAAATATGAGCCATACTGTGAACCCACACCAAACAAGAATGACAAACACATTTCGGGAGAACATCCGCACCGTAACACAATATGAACACAACAGAACAAATACCCGGAAACCCTTGCAGCACTAACTCTTCAGGGACGCTGCAATAATCCCCCCCCTCCACTACCCCCTAATCCCCCCCACAAACAAATACATACCAATCGACGGTTTCAAGTACACCAGTGGTCAAAAGATGCGAAAGTCCCTCGTTTGTTCTGCACATTTTACGGACGACAGCGATGGCAAGAATTTGTGGATATCCTGCGACACTCAAAGCAGATGCATTTCCAACGATAAAGTCACAAAGGTGAGTTATGTTGATGTTATTGACTTATGTGCTAATCAGACATTTTGGTCACGGCATGACTGCCAGCTAATCGATGCCAACATGCTATTTAGGTTAGCTGTCATTATGCCGGCTTCACGGTGGCAGAGGGGTTAGTGCATCTGCCTCACAATACGAAGGTCCTGCATTCCTGGGTTCAATTCCAGGCTTGGGATCTTTCTGTGTGGAGTTTGCATGTTCTCCCCGTGAATGCGTGGGTTCCCTCCGGGTACTCCGGCTTCCTCCCACTTCCAAAGACATGCTCCTGGGGATAGGTTGATTGGCAACACTAAATTGGCCCTAGTGTGTGAATGTGAGTGTGAATGTTGTCTGTCTATCTGTGTTGGCCCTGCGATGAGGTGGCGACTTGTCCAGGGTGTACCCCGCCTTCCGCCCGATTGTAGCTGAGATAGGCGCCAGCGCCCCCCGCGACCCCAAAAGGTAATAAGCGGTAGAAAATGGATGTCATTATGCCTCATTTGTTGCTATATTTGCATGCAACCTTTCCCTCCACCCACATTTAATGCCAAACAAACACCTACCAATCGACAGATTTAAGTCGCTCCAGTGGTCAAAAGATGCAATCGTTGGTTAGAAGGCGATCGCCAAATTTTTCCTCGTGGCCTTTGTCTGTCGTGACATGGCTCAATAGCTTCAGTTTCTTCTTCAATTTCATTTTCGCTATCTGCCTCCACACTCCAACCATCCGTTTCAATACATGCGTAATCTGTTGAATCGCTTAAGCCGCTGAAATCCGAGTCTGAATCCGAGCTAATGTCGCTATATCTTGCTGTTCTATTCGCCATGTTTGTTTGTATTGGCGTCACTATGTGACGTCACAGGAAAATGGACGGGTGGATTTACAGATAGCGAAAATCAGGCACTTTAAAGCCTTTTTTCGGGATATGTCATGATGGGTTAAATTTTGAAAAAAACTTCGAAAAAAAAAATAAGCCACTGGGAACTGATTTTTATTGGTTTTAGCCCTTCTGAAATTGTGATAATGTTCCCCTTTAAGAGTTGGACAATATGGGAATATCGGCAAAAAAAACATTATCGGACATCTCTAGTACAGTCATGATATCAATGATTCGGCTGTATTGTCTTCTTTCTTTGCTGCTGCAGTGGTGTCTTGCTGCTGGGGCCAGCAATCCAGTGTGTTTTGGGTGCTTTTCTATGTCTCGTCTTGACGTCCATGATTGACAGTTTAGCATGTTTTTGATTGGACATACACATGGATGTGATACTCAAATAAAAGAGAACGGCCGTGCATCTGCCCCCCATCGTGCCCGCTTGATAGCCCTGGGCGATACGGCCTAAATATCTAATTTCAAAGGCTTTCACAAAAATTTTAATTTACAGTTGTATTTCCTTCCTACTTTTTAAAGAAACCCATAAATACAAATGGCATAGATCAGAGGTCGCCAACCTGTCAATCTTTGGGACCCTTAAGACCCCATACATTTTTGAAAAAATATTTATATCAATATGACATCAGTGACACCCCTCACCCGGAGAGTGAATAAAAGACCCCAGCCAACAAGCACACATTTTAACCACTGAACACACCCGCCCGCATCTCTTTCTCTTCAGCCTCTCATCCTCCGCTCTCGACACAGCTGCCAAACCCTCCGAGCACATTTCACCCGCTCGTCTCGCAAACGCACATTTCACGACTTGTTAATAAATCATCAAGCTGCAACAATGCATTAGGCTGACTGTTGGAACACATCGGACATTTCGTAGTATCTTCCTGCTTGCGAGGACTTGCATTTTGGAAATGCATCATTAGAAAGGCGCCCACACTTTCTTGGCAGCAATCAACCGGCTTCCTCCCTCCGGCATTGCAATGCTCTGCTGGAAGTTCTGCCACGTCCTCCACAAACCATAGGAATCCATAAAGGCGAGAGGTCCGTGGGGACTCGCCATCGTCGGTCTGTGGCCCGTTATTCGCACAGTTTTCATTCTTATTAAATGATAAATGATAAATGGGTTGTACTTGTATAGCGCTTTTCTACCTTCAAGGTACTCAAAGCGCTTTGACACTACTTCCACATTTACCCATTCACACACACATTCACACACTGATGGAGGGAGCTGCCATGCAAGGCGCCAACCAGCACCCATCAGGAGCAAGGGTGAAGTGTCTTGCTCAGGACACAACGGACGTGACGAGGTTCGTACTAGGTGGGATTTGAACCAGTGACCCTCGGGTTCCGCACGGCCACTCTCCCACTATATATATATATATATATATATATATATATATATATTAGGGGTGTCACGGTACGAGTAATTGTAATGAACCGTTTCGGTAAGGGGATTTCGGTTCGGTGTGGAAGTGTACCGAACGAGTTTCCACACAAAGTAGCTGCAAAATCTAAAGTCTTAATAAGCTGCTCTGCTTTCTGCCTCTGTCTCCTACACAGCACCCAGCAATGTCCCACCCACACAACCATCTGATTGTTTACAACCATAGCGGTAACAGCCAATCAGCAGTGTGTATTCGGAGCGGTAACAACCAATCAGTAGTGCGTATTCAGAGCGCATGTAGTCAGCGCTTCAGCCTCGAGCAGATAGGTGTTTAGCAGGTGAGCATAAGGCAGCGTACTCTCCCAAAATGATAATAACACCTCCCAGTCAACTACTACTACCATCACTATGACCCCGTTGACCTTCTAGAAACAAACTAAAGCTCAGCTCACTCGCAGTCCTGGCTTGAGGTGAAAGCTAATTAGCTTTTAGCATAAAGAAGAATATTATGCTAAATGAAGAGTTTCTGTCTCTGATAGTGTATATAATAATGTAAGTGCATCATAAAGCCTACATGAACTCCATGGTGTTCAGGGATGAATCGTCTCTCCTGTTGCTATTGTACTATTTTTCAGTTATAGTTACATTAATCATTAGAACCATTTTCAGTGGCCTAGTTGTTAGAGTGTCCGCCTTTAGATCAGTAGGTTGGAAGTTCAAACCCCGGCCGAGTCATACCAAAGACTATAAAAATGGGACCCATTACCTCCCTGCTTGACACTCAGCATCAAGGGTTGGAATGGGGGGTTGAATGGGGGGTTGAATCACCACAAATGATGATGCTCACTGCTCCCCTCACCTCCCAGGGGGGTGATCAAAGGGATAGGTCAAAAGCAGAGGACAAATTTTGCCACACCTCGTGTGTGTGACAATCATCGGTACTTTAACTTTAACTTAGTAATGTATTAGCTTAGTTTTGAATGGCAGGGTCCCTGCTATCACATGTTGATACAAATATAACATTTACATAATAAAAATCAACTACAGGGTTCCCAAATGCTGTAATAAATTAAGCATGATGAGTTGACTTGAAACTGTTTAATGTTGCACTTTTTATATGTAGAAGAAAAGTTTTGTCATTTTATTTAATCCAAGTAACAACTTGAGGAAGTTTAATGTGGATTAACGTGGGCTGAATTATAATAGTGTTCCCAATGTTAAAAGGATAAATAAAGCCATTGTTTACAAATTTGGTAAATAAATAACCCAAAACATTATATTTTGTTGTTTTCTTACAGTACCAAAAATGAACCGAACCCTGACCTCTAAACCGAGGTACGTACCAAACCTAAATTTTTGTGTACCGTTACACCCCTAATATATATATATATATATATATATA
>NC_084632.1:29749983-29794983 GCF_033978795.1 Nerophis ophidion | reverse complement strand
ACTGCACATAAGCGATGATATTACGGACTTTTGATCCCTCAGGCGGCACTGCATCAAAAACCGACATTAGTGTGTAAAGGATATCACCACATGTGCTCAGGAACACTACGTAAAACCACTGTCAGTAACTACAGTTGGTCGCTACGTCTGTAAGTGCAGGTTAAAACTCTTCTATGCAAAGCCAAACCCATTTATCAACAATATCCTGAAACGCCACAGGCTTGGCTGGGCCCGAGCTCATCTAAGATGGACTGATGCAAAGTGGAAAGGTGTTCTGTGGTCTGACGAGTCCACATTTCAAATTATATTTGGAAACAGAGGACGTGGTGTCCTCCAGTACAAAGGGGAAAATAACCATTCGGATTGATATAGGCGCAAAGTTCAAAAGCCAGCATCTGTGATGGTATGGGGGTGTTTTAGTGCCAAAGGCATGGGTAACTTACACATCTGTGAAGGCACCATTAATGCTGAAAGGTCCATACAGGTTTTGGAGCAACATATGCTGTCATCCAAGCAACGTTATCATGGACGCCCCTGCTTATTTCAGCAGGATAAGTGTTACAACAGCGTGGCTTCATAAAAAAGCAGTGCAGGTACTTACCTGGCTTGTCTGCAATCCAGACCTGTCTCCCATCAAAAATGTGTGGCTCATTATGAAGCGTAAAATACGACAGCGGAGACCCCGGACTGTTGAACGACTGAAGCTCTACATAAAACAAGAATGGGAAAGAATTCCACTTTCAAAGCTTCAACAATTAGTTTCCTCAGTTCCCAAACATTTATTGAGTGTTGGTAAAAGAAAAAGTGATGTAACACAGTGGTGAACATGTCCTTTCCCAACTACTTTGGCACGTGTTGCAGCCATGAAATTCTAAGTTGATTATTATTTGCAAAAAAAAAACAAAGTTAATGAGTTTGAACATCAAATATGTTGTCTTTGTAGTGCATTCAACTGAATATAGGTTGAAAAGGATTTGCAAATCGTTGTATTCCGTTTATATTTACATCCGACACAATTTCCCAACTCATATGGAAACAGGTTTGTAGGATATCATTAAAAACAAACATTGTTATTGTTACACCGCCATCCTGTGATTTCAAGTGATAATAATTGTTATCAAAAATAAATCATTCAATGGTCTTGAAAATTTTAATTATCAGCATTGGTGTGGCCAATACTGCATTTGGTATGGGTGGCAATCCAAAATTTGTAGTATCTCTCAAAACTAATCTCAAGTATTCCGAGAGAAGAATACATATTTAAGTGTAGATAGAACCATGTTACAACATAAAATATCCAGCTATTAACAGTAAATTAGCAAAGTTAAGTTAAAAGTTAAAGTACCACAGATAGTTACACGTACACACACTAGGTATGGTGAAATTACCCTCTGCATTTGACACACCCCCTTGTTCTACCCCCTAGGACAGGGGTTGGCAACCCAAAATGTTGAAAGAGCAATATTGGACCAAAAATACGAAGAAAAAAAACTACCTGGAGCCGCAAAAAAATACAATCCTTAAATAAGTGTTGTAATGAAGGCA
The DNA here is from genome assembly GCF_033978795.1 of Nerophis ophidion. Lineage (NCBI taxonomy): Eukaryota > Metazoa > Chordata > Actinopteri > Syngnathiformes > Syngnathidae > Nerophis > Nerophis ophidion. The sequence goes on along the minus strand of NC_084632.1, from coordinate 29,793,438 downwards.
ACCAAAATGCAGCCAATATTACATACATATGTGTCATGAGACATGCAAATTTATATTAAATACGTAGAGGACATAAGTAATGGAATTTAAATGAGCTCAAATATACCTACAAACGAGGCATGATGATGTAATATGTACATACAGCCAGCCCAAATAGCATGTTAGCACAGATTAGCTTGCACTCCAGCAAATCAATAAAACCAACAAAGCTCACCTTTGTGCATTCCCACACAGCATTAAACATTTGGTGGACAAAATGAGACAAAGGAGTGGCATAAAACACATCTTTCTGTGGCAGCACCGGAGAAAGTTGTACATGTAAACAAACTACGATGAGTTCAAGGATCGCAGAAATTAGTCGGACAAAACGGTGTTTGCCAAATACTCTCATCAGTGAAGCATGTATAACATAAAAAGTGGAATTCCTAACAATTTGGAAGGTATGTGTCATGTTTGTTCTCCTACAGAATTCTTATACATAAAACAAAACCTTTTTTTTTCTTCATCTTCCTTCATCTCTGAAAGAAGTCCAGGAAGCCACGAGGGCGGCGCTAAAGAGCCACATGTGGCTCAAGTGCCGCAGGGCGCTGACCCCTGCCCTAGGAGGTGAGGGGAGCAGTGAGCAGCAGCTGTGGCCACGCTGGGGAATCATTTTGGTGATTTAACCCCTAATTCCAACCCTTGATGCTGAGTGCCAAGCAGGGAGGCATGGGTCTCATTTCTATAGTCTTTGGTTTGACTCACGATTTCAGGGCGGACACTCTAACCACAAGGCCACTGAGCAGGTAGAGTAAGAAGATGTTGAGAAAATAATACAACAGGAAATTACGGTATGCAATATTTTACCGCATACGTCAGCAGCTAAATTAGAAGTGTTTGTAACTTGTTTTGAAATGGTTATGTATACGCAAATGTGATGTATGTTGTTATCGCAGGAAGCCCTTGTATATCACAATATAGATACAATCCATCCCTAGTGAGGAGTATGAAAAGGACCCATAGTTTTATAGAAGTGTACCAAACAAAGGAGTTGGTTAGAAACGGGATTAGAAGCAATGAGTAAGGCGTGAGAGAAACATTTGGGAGGGTTCAACTTTGAACTCCTTGCCTTCTTCCCAAAACAAAGGGCAGTCATTGTCCTGGCCAAAGGCCTTTAAGTCAGTGTCGACCCCCTTGTCCACCCTATCCAACCCAGCCTGACAAGTATAGGATTGAACTCTTAGATTAATGTTGGTCCCCTTTCTGTCCCTAGCACTGGCTCAGGACTTTATAAATGTCTCCTCCCCAGCACTTAGATGAACCCCCCCACCCAAACACACACACACACACACACCATACCCTAGTTGGCAAACGTGCACAAACAACGGGCCAAAGAATGAAACTTAATTTGTAAACACAAGCTACTGAATTGAAGTCTAATGCCAAACATGACTATGAAACATAACTTTTAAGTAGGGATGTTCTCTGATCAGGGTTTTATACTACCGATCATGAATAATCAGTACTCTTGTCTTGTTCTGTATATTGTACAGTATTTTGTATTTCTATACTGTTTTGTATATTGTACAGGATTGCTCATTATTTTAATTGGATAGTAGTCTGTTTATTTCAATTGTTGTTTTTTTTCCCTTTATTACCTCTTCTGTTATTTATTTTACCCCATATTTGTTCCCACTACCGCACTTTGAGTTGGAGTCTTTAATCTTGTTATATGCAAACAAAATGACAATAAAGTCCATTCTATTCTATTCTAATACTACTCATCCATGAGTGAGATCAACCGGTACCTATACAGATATAAGTATTAACTGTACATGTGAGGCTTGTGTGGCATTGTAATGCCGGATTGGTTCTTTCAGGGATGCGTCGAAGCGATGAACACAACAAGGTATGTTATAAATGGATGTATTAAATAATAAAAAGGCTAGGAACAAAAACACTGATGTAAAGAGAAAGCAAACAAAAGACGCTAGCGTGAAAGCTAGGATAAAACACTAGGAAACTAAAACTTGGCACGAGAGCACAAACGAGAAAACAAATCATCAGTATGAAAACTGGAATAAACAAGTGGCATAGCGTGAGAGCTAGCGAGAAAATACATACAGTAGAAGGATGAGAGTCGTCACGGTTGCACGTAGGTAAATTAGGATTCGAGAGCGAATAACGAAAAGGGGCGAGTTTAAATAAGGGAGGTGATTAGAAGAAAACAGGTGTGCGTAGATAACAAGGGGCAGGTGAACTAATGAGCTACCATGGTGACAGACTAAACAGGAAATAAAGACGTCAAACAACAGGGTGATACAAAAATGGAACAATAAACCAGAATATGTACAGATCCGAGCAGCGGATCGCAACAGTACATTTATATTTATGAATGGAGAGGGCTATTGACAGTTAAACAGTATCGACACAAACTAACACTAACACAAACTAAAATGTGGTCCCTATAAAATCAGGACATGAGTCTGGTTCGCAATGCAGACAGTTAAGTTAGACATGTTCACAGTGAACCTTGGACTCCTTGTCACCGGTCGTGTTCATTATTTTTATGGACAGAATTTTTAGGTGCAGTCATGGTGTGGAGGGTTTCCAGTTTGGTGACCAGATGATCGCATCTCAGTTTTTTGCAGATGATGTGGTCCTGTCGGCGTCATCAGGCTGGGACCTTAAGCGTTCACTGGGGCGGTTTGGAGACGAGTGTGAAGCAGCTGCAATGAGGTTTAGCACTTCCAGATCTGATGCTATGGTTCTCAGTCGGAAAATCGTGCACTGCGGGTATGGAGTAAACTTCTCAAGTGGAGGAGTTCAAGAATCTTGGGGTCTTGTTCAGGTATGAGGGAGTGAGAGAAAAATGGAACGGGAGATTGACCGACGGATTGGTGCAGCGTCTGCAGTAATGCAATCACTGTAGCGGTCTGTTTTGCTGAAGAAGGCGCTGAGCAAGAAGTCGAAGCACTCAATTTACCGTTCAGTCTACGTTCCTAGCCACACATTATGGTCACGAGTTTTGGGAAATGACCGAAAGGTCAAGGTCGCAAATACAAGGAGAAATTAGTTTTTTTCCGCAGGATATTTGGTATCCCACTAGAGCAGGGGTGCCCACACTTTTTCTGCAGGCGAGCTACTTTTCAATTGACCAACTCGAGGGGATCTACCTCATTTATGTATATCATTTATATTTATTTATTTATGAAAGAGACATTTTTGTAAACAAGTTAAATGTGTTTAATGATAATACAAGCATGTGTAACACATATAGATGTCTTTCTTTCACGAAGACAAGAATATAAGTTGGTGTACTACCTGATTCTGATGACTTGCATTGATTGGAATCAGACAGTAATGATGATAACGCCCACATTTTCAAATGGGGGAGAAAAAAAGTTGTCCTTTCTGTACAGTACCACATGAAAGTGGTTGGTTTTTGGCATCTAATTCATCCAGCTTCCATACACTTTACAAGAAAAACATTGGCGGCAAATTCCGTAGCTTTCTTGATTGACATTCACGGCACCCGAGGGTCTTGTGAGATGACGCTGGCTGCTGCCAGTTCATTATTATGAAAAAATGACAGAGAGGAAGGCGAGAAACACTTTTTATTTCAACAGACTTTCGCGCCGTCCCTTCTGTCAAAACTCTAAAGGCCGAATGCACATTTCCTATCTTCACAATAAAAGCCCTGCTTCATGCTGCCTGCGCTAACAAAATAAGAGTCTCAGAAAGCTGGCGTGCACAAGTGATGTGCACGCCAGCTTTCTGAGGGATCGCTTGTGCACGCCAGTTTTCCGAGACTCTGTATTTAGTTAGCGCAGGCAGCATGAAGCAGGGCTTTTATTGTGAAGATAGGAAATGTGCAGTCGGCCTTTAGAGTTTTGACGGAAGTTACAGCGCGAGAGTTTGTTGAAATAAAAAGTGTTTCTCGCCTTCCTCTCGGTCATATTTGAATAATAATGATCTTGCAGCAGCCAGCGTCATCTCACAAGACCCTCCGGTACCGTGAATGTCATTTAAGTGACGTCTTGGTGAAGATTGATGATCACTAATTTTTAGGTCTATTTTTTTTTTAAAGCCTGGCTCGAGATCAACTGATACACCCCCCGCGGTCTACTGGTAGCTCGCGATCGACGTAATGGGCACCCCTGCACTAGAGGCTCCAGGAGAGGCTCAGAGTAGAGCCGCTGTTCCTTCATGCCGAGAGGACCCAGCTGAAGTGGCTCAGGCATCTACCACAGATGTCTCCTTGACTCCTCCCTGGTGAGGTGTTTCGGGCTTGTCCAGCCCAGGAGGAAGCCTTGGGGCAGACCTAGGACATGCTGGAGGGAGTATGTCTATGTCCAGGGCCGGCCCGTGGCATAGGCCGTATGGGACAAAAAAAAATTACATATGCATCAAACAGTTCATAGAACACATTTTCACAGTTACATGTCTATCGCGATTTATATTGATATCATTTTATTGGCCCAGCCCTAGATTTTTGTCCCCTGTGTTTTTTCTTCATGTGAGTCTGTGCTAGTTCTGCATTTTAGAACCTTCTGTAATACTTAATTTGACATACATAAATCAATATTTCAACGTTTGTCCATCAATTTAGATAAATCTATATCCGAATCACAATGCATGAATCTATTGTCTTCCCCTTCGCTATTTGTAAAAGTCAGAATGTTCGATTCAACCCTTATTTTAGATCTCATTTGGTTGTAAAGGTGCACCTTATGTTGTAATTTATGAGCTATTTGGAGTAACACATTGTTTTGAACGAGGATTTAAATATGACCGACTGGGCTGGTTCTCAAAAAAGGTTTTCATGGTGAAAAGTGCAAAACGTCCAAGGAGGCTGAAGAGAATATAAAAGTATAAAATTAATATTAAGAGAGAAAAAGGTGGTAAGTGCAGCAGAAAGGAGGTCAAACAATTTAAATGTCCAATTATATACTGATCAGATGTGAACAGTGACATGAAAGGAGTAAAAGAGACTGATTGTCCATAGCCATCTCACGAATACATTGGAGCTTTTTTTAAAAGAAAGTAAAACCTAAACCTAAGAGGGCTGAGGGATAAAGAGCCACAAATTGCATCACACTATTCCAGCTATCGCTGATGGGAGCGCAAATAACTTATTTTGAAATCCTTTGTGATATAAAGATTGAAGGGCTCTCCTCACACTGAACCAAAAACATCAAAGGGGAAAAAGAACAGAAAAGTTGAGCACAAAAAAAGGGCAATATACTGTATCGTTTGATCACACTATCAATTCATCGGTAAAGAGGCAGACAGTGAGGATGTGTTTGTTAAAACTTTATATAGTTGCCTGACAGGTAATAATGAAAGTGCGCAATAAGCTTCCCCACTAATGGCAGAGGGAGATAAACTCGTTTCTTTTACTGCACTGCGAGACAAATAGTCTCATTACTCCTGATTGAAACTGAAGGGGGAGTTTATTACAGAGAAATACCAGCAAGATCCATCTTGAATAATGTAAACCGCCTCAGTCAACATCATGCATATGGAAGTCCACTTCACTCTTTCTAATACTAATGTCAAGGTTTTTGTCTAGCAATATTGAAAGTCTGCATGAAATAAAAGAGGTATTTTGGAGTAGAGCAGAGCTATATCAAATGACTGCAAAGTGCACTCTGCTTATAATAAATGCGTGTCATTTATTTTTATTTCCAAATCTCAAACTTTTTTTTTTTAGTACCACCACAAAAAAAACTTGGTTCTCCAAGTACCGACGTAATTATCAACATTAAAGGCCTACTGAAACCCTCTACTACCCACCACGTAGTCTGATAGTTTATACATCAATGATGAAATATTAACATTGCAACACATGCCAATACGATCTTTTTAGTTTACTAAATTGCAACTTTAAATTTCCTGGGAGTTTCTTCTTGAAAACGTCGCGTAATGATGACGTGTACGCGTGACGTCACGGACTGTTAGGAAATATGAGCGCTGCACACACACACAGCTAAAAGTCGTCTGCCTTAACGGCATAAGTACACAGTATTTTGGACATCTGTGTTGCTGAATCTTTTGCAATTTGTTCAATTAACATTGGAGAAGTCAAAGTAGATCAGGGGTGGGCATTACGAAAATATCCTGTTGAAAATGCCGCGGTATGATGACGAATGCGCGTGACGTCATGGATTGTAGCGGACATTTTGTTTCAGCCCCGATAATAGCTATAAGTCGTCTGCTTTAATCGCACAATTACACAGCATTCTGGACATCTGTGTTGCTGAATCTTTTGCAATTTGTTCGATTAATAATGGAGACGTCAAAGAAGAAAGATGTAGGTGGGAAACGGTGTATTGTGGCTGCCTGCAGCAACACAAACAGCCTGTGTTTCCTTGTTTACATTCCCGAAAGATGACGGTGAAGCTTTACTGTGGAACAGAGCGGTCAAAGAGGCAGCTGCGGACTCCCTTGCCTCCTCCGACCGGCCGCCCCCGAACGTGGGATGCTTCCACCGTGGAGGATGGGGAAAAAAATGCAGCCCCAATGGCTACCTTCGCTTCGCCTCGTCGAGAAACGTGGTTTCCCTCAGAGACACTGGCGGTCACCACACCCGTGGCCACACCACTCCGACTTTCAGGTACGACCACATAATCTCATTAAAACACTAGTAACACAATAAGCAGATAAGGGATTTTCAAGAATTATCCTAGTATATGTGTCATTTGAATCGCTCCCACTGCCCTCGTCTTTTTTTTCTTCTAGTCCTTCACTCTCACTTTCCTCATCCACACATCCTGGCTCAAATTAATGGGGAAATCGTCGCTTTCGCGGTCCGAATCGCTCTCGCTGCTGGTGGCCGAGATTGTAAACAATGCGAGGATGTGAGGAGCTCCACAACCCGTGACGTCACGCGCACATCGTCTGCTACTTCCGGTACAGGCAAGGCTTTTTTATTAGCGAGCAAAAGTTGCGAACTTTATTGTCGATGTTCTCTACTAAATCCTTTCAGCAAAAATATGGTAATATCGCGAAATGATCAAGTATGACACATAAAATGGACCTGCTATCCCCGTTTAAATAAGAAAATCTCATTTCAGTAGGCCTTTATAATACAGGAGCGTAGTGGGCCTACATATTAACTAAAAACAATGCAGAGGTTTAATTTAACAAGTATGTTTAAATATCTATGGCCATTGTAACGTTACACACTGTTTGAGCAGTAACACTGTGTTTGCATATAGGAAAATAAAACACTGTACTTTAATCAAGTGATTATTTGGTGTACAACTCACGATACAGGCGAATCACTGATCTAAACAAATCATTTTAGCAAGGATGTTTAAAGCTTGTATTTGTTATTCCTCGTGACTGAAATGATGGAAAAGGGTAAGAATAAGGTTAATAAACAAAAAGTTCAAATGAAATAGTACATTATTTTGGGTGTCAATCACCAATCAATGTATGATCAGGTAAAAGAGCAATGTCTAATGAAATAATTTCTGTATTTACAACAAACAGTTTGAGTATCAATAAAAGCATTCTGAACACATTAAAAAACTACAGTATGCAATGGATAGAAATATATGTAAAATATTCCAATGATGCAATTTTTATTTTATGCAGTTATTTCTGTTTTTTCATTTGTTTTTAACAACACCGTGACACATTCTAAAAAACTTTTACTTCATTTGTTTTGTTTTACTTATTTTCCTTAAAAACTGTAATAAGAAAGCAGTTATAATGTAACGGGTGCAAGTTGAAATGTTGACATTGACAACAAGAATCAGATGTCTAGGCTGTTTTTTTTCCTTTAAAAATGTCTATATATTGTAGTTGTTTTGAAAAAGAAAACTACACTGGCCTCAGGATCTTGTAATTGTTCAGGGTGTGGCCCTCCGTGTAAAAGGTTTGGACACCCTTGGACATACTTGCCAACCTTGAGACCTCCGATTTCGGGAGGTGAGGGGGGGGGGGCTCCAGCTCCGCTTGAATTTCGGGAGAAAATTTGTCCCGGGAGGTTTTCGGTAGAGGTGCTGCATTTCGGGAGTCCCCCAGAAAATCCGGGAAGGTTGGCAAGTATGCCCTTGGATTACATAGTTAGTCTGATGTGTTATTTTCCATTGGCCCAGTCTTTGTGTTACAATTAATAAAACCAATTGCAAGACATGAAATAAAAATATAATTTTTATATAAATATGTAAAAAGTTCTAAGTTAGTACAGTTAGGAAATTGGAAATTTGCAGGTCAATGAAGGCACCTTTGTCATGTGTGACTGGTGGAAAACATAGAAAAAGATTGTGAATGACTGACGAGAGGGTTCTCTCTGTAAAATTAAATATTCTATTGGCAGTATTCACCTGCGGTCGTGTCCGGCTCATTAATTATGCTCGAAATGGTGGGCCATTGAGTGTTTGTTGCCTTTCTCAAAGAAAAAATCCCTGTGCTTGCATTGATTTAGGTCTGGGAAGCGTTTCAATCGCGAAAAGTTTCTTCATATATCCTCGAGAGGTAATCAAGAAAGGCGAAAGATGTCAAGATTTCACAAAAGACGACAAGAAAAAGGGCAAGCACTCCAGACCAAGGGAGCAAAGTTGAAGAATGCACAATTTTGCAGTGATCACTTCGTTAAAGGTTTGTTTGATATACTTTTAACGTTTAGTATTTCCCATTGAAGTAATAAAACCGATATTATTAATATTATATCTTGTTTCAATGTATTTGGCAGTTTTGCTACAAATGTTTTGTGAAGCACCACCTTGGCGAGTATGAATTTAAAAAAAAAAGCAAATGTGAGCAAAACCTAAAACAGTTACGTTTTTACCAAAGGCAGCAATAAAGTTTTCAGCACATACACAATGTTGACATGAATATATATATTTTGATAAAAACAGAGAAAGACATGCATACTCATAAACAGTGTGTCCAACAATAAGGCAACACAAATGGGTGTAGACTAGGTCTGGGCGATATGGCCTTTTTTTAATATCTCGATATTTTTAGGCCAAGTCACGATACACGATATATTTCTCGATATTTTGCCTTGGCCTTGAATTAACCCTTGATACATATAATCACAGCAGTATGATGATTATATGTGTCTACATTAAAACATTCTTCTTCATACTGCATTAATATATGCTCATTTTAAACTTTCATGCAGAGAAGGAAATCACAACTAAGTCAATTGACCAAAAGTGTATTTATTAAACAGTTATTAAGCAGTGGCACAAACGTTCATGTCATTTCCAAAACAGAACGTGCAAGATTGTCTGAGACTTTTAAAGTGTCAAAAAAAAAGAGCTGCATAATAGGAAATTAAATAGTGTTCGTCCTTCGCTATGTGGTAGGTTACTACGGACGTTATTACATTCTGTTGTTGACTATTTTTTTCATACGGTGTTGATGTGGAAATGTTTGCCTCTGCATTTTGATGGTGTGGGTGTGTGGCACCGAACAGAGATGTCGACATGCGGAGTAATCACCCTTCATTCTCGAACAGGTGACTCTTCAAATGATGCTACATATTAGCAGTAATGCTACTTATGGTAGCAACGCTTTTGCCCCACACTTGACAAATTACGGTTGTCTGTTCGACATATTTCCACTTGAAGCCGAACCACCGCCAGACAATGGACCCCCTGCTGTTTTTCTTGGAAATTGATTCTTCCTTTAATCGCACCTTCTTTCTCTCGTATTACCACTCGCACGGCTCTGCTAGCATCACAGCTAACATTACCCATGCCGCTACCTTTCTGTTCTGCGAGGGCTTGTACGTATAAGACGTATGTAAGAAGGTGCGCCTGCTTGTCTGTGAGAAGGAGTGACAGGAAATAGCGAGAAGAGCCTGTAGTGTAATGCCCGCAGCTAAAAGCAACAGCGTGAGAACGTATACTCGAATATCACAATATAGTCATTTTCTGTATCGCACAGAGACAAACCCGCGATATATCGTGTATATCGATATAGGCCCAGCCCTAGTGTAGACGTGAAGTTAAATCATGAACTGCTACCTTACCCGAGCAAAAACTATGCATGCTTTATCTGGGAGAGTCTTGATAGCGGTTTCCCTGACCCAGCCACACACCAAGAAGTTGTAAACCTCGCATAATTCTTGAGATCACTTGACAAATCTTATTTGATAACGTATTGGAATAAATTCCATTGAATAGTTGTTGTTTTTTTGTATCTTTTATTATGGTTATGTCTAGGCCCAATGCGTACTCATACAGGTCGCATTATGTTTGCTGCACAGTAGCCATATTGGTTTGGTTGCCCACCACTTTGTTTACTTTCATCCAAAAGTCAAGAGACTGAATACAACCTATTAATCAAACGTTCTCAAGGGCTGAGAGCGATTCACGGAGTGAACACTCTTTATAGCTCGGTTGGTAGTGGCCGTGCCAGCAACTTCAATCAATGTTTATTTATATAGCCCCAAATCACAAATGTCTCAAAGGACTGTACAAATCATTACGACTACAACATCCTCGGAACTTGAGGGTTGGAGGTTCGATTCCCGCTTCAGCCATCCTAGTCACTGCCGTTGTGTCCTTGGGCAAAACACTTTACCCACCTGCTCCCAGTGCCACCCACACTGGTTTAAATGTAACTTAGATATTGGGTTTCACTATGTAAAACGCTTTGAGTCACTTGAGAAAAGTGCTATATAAATATAATTCACTTCACATCATGAATTCACTTCACCCTGTTTTGAAGCAAAATAGGAAGAAAACGAACACAGACATGGGAAGTTATCGCGTTTATTTTCATTGATTGTTCGATTGACTTATGGAATATATCGGCCTAGGTCTAACGTAGCTAACAGTTTGCATGTGAATGCTTCTTCCCTATTGCCGTGTCGGAGTCTCATACTATATTTCGTGCATTTCAATCTGTAAATTGGACAGTTTAAAGTATTTCACCATTAATTATAATTTTGGGCCCATACAATCATCCATCCATCCATCCATCTTCTTCCGCTTATCAGAGGTCGGGTCGCGGGGGCAGCAGCCTAACCAGGGAAGCCCAGACTTCCCGCTCCCCAGCCACTTTGTCTAGCTCTTCACAGGGGGGAAGCCGAGGATCGGAAAGCCAAGTGCCCTGCCTTCGGCTTCCCCCCAGCTCACATCACACCCGACCTCTATGGCCCCTGCTATGGGTGGTGAGCCCATTGGAAGGGGGACCCACATTGGCTCTTCGGGCTGTACCCGGCCGGGCCCCATGGGAAAAGGACCGGCCACCAGGCGCTCACCATCGGGCCCCACCTCCGGGCCTGGCTCCAGACGGGGACCCCGGTGACCCGAGTCCGGGCGAGAGAAATCTGGGTCCTTTTTTTGTTTTCTTCATGGAGGTCTTCGAGCTGCTCTTTGTCTGATCCCTCACCTAGGACCTGTTTGTCTTGGGAGACCCAACCAGGGGGCATAAAGCCCCTGGACAACATAGCTCCTAGGATCATTGGGACACGCAAACTCCTCCACTACGATAAAGTGGCAGCCCAGAGAGGAGCCCATACAATCAATACCGATCAAACCGGTGGAAACTCTACGAATATAAAAAATACATGTAGTTTTAAAAACATGGACAAAGTTACAGTTTTTCAAGAGAACAGAGGTACCAACTTGAGATATGTACATTGATGTACACAGAGTTTGAAAGGGTGTATTTATGTGTAACGAATAAAGAAAGATGCTCAACTGATTTTCCCCCGTCTGCGGTATACACAACTATAAATACACTTATTTACAAAGAGAATGGCATTTTATGAAACAAGCCTTTGTAGCTCCTGAATAGCAAAAAACAAACTTTGATCTTGTTTTAATAATCATTGCACTCAGTCATTTGCCATCATGATAAATTCCCTTCAAGGCAAAAAGAGAGCTCTTTTATGTCAAAACATACCATTCTATCGGGAATATTGGTATAAAATGTGATACATATATATATATATATACATATATATTTTTTCTTTTTTTTGAATGTGCTTTAATCCTACTTCTAAAGGTGAAGATCATATGTCCAAAAATCTCATGTTTCAGTGTGATGTGTGACTGATCAAGATTGGTTTCAAAAGATTGCCCCTCTGGCCACAACTTGTATAAAGTGTTTCATGTAGGAATCCAACATCATTTTTATAGACTTCAAAGGAGCACACAGAGCAAAAACTGACCAAAAAGACTCAACGATCCCTTGCCAGAAGTGAAATCTTCAATAAGAACAGCAAAGACAACAACACATTCTGTTAATTGATTTATTTGTGTAATTAAAGACGGTTTAATTGAAAAAAAAAATCAATAACATGGCAAGGTAACAAGGGAGGTCAATATATAAGAGGATACAGTGTCAGATCAGCAGAAAACTCATCTTGAAGGATATTTCACTGGAGTCCTTCTATATTCCATCAATCCAGACAATATGCTAAAAAAAATATGTTGTGTTTTTTGTAGTGCTAAACAAGCTTTTCTGCTGCTTAATTAATAGTCTAAGGGCTTACTTTATCGTATTGCAGGACACAGTATTTCCCATATTGACAGTAGGCAGCTTACAGAGCTCAACTCAATCGATCTGTTTTAGTGATGCTTGGGCATGACTGTGCTGAGGCGGGGAGTGGGGTGAGAGAAGGGTACGAGAAGCCAGGCATTCACTCTGAGTGAAATGTGACTTTCTTCCCTGGCAATGTCGCGACAGCAGCAGAAATCTCATTTCATGACTCGATGCCATGTTGGCTAAAGCACATGGCTCAAAGCCTATCCCCGGTAAAGCTCTAAGGAGACTGGGGTGTTAGCGTTTAACCAGCCACGGCTGAAGACGCAGGAGGTGAGTTAAGGAAATGAAAAACTGTAGGGTGGCGTTGAGGTCGACGGGACGGTAAACAGACAAACATCTGACAGCAGCAGCTTTAGTGGTGGTGGGTTCCACTGAAGCCATCATAACAGCTTATTGGTTGAAAAAAAATGTTTTCCGTTTTGTAAATTTTTCATGTGAACATGGTTTCTGGATGTGTTTGTTATGAGGGGACGTTTTCAAAACGAGGTCATTACTAGTTTTATTGTGCCGTTATTTACCGTATTTTTTCGACTATAACTCGCAGTTTTTTTCATAGTTTGGCCGGGGTTGAGACTTATGCTCAGGAGCGACTTATGTGTTACGTTAACATACCAGGCACGTTCTCAGTTGATTATTTATGCATCATATAACGTACACTTATCAGCCTGTTCACTATTCTTTATTTATTTTATAATGCCTTTCAAATTTCTATTCTTGGTGTTGGGTTTTATCAAATAAATTTCCCCCAAAATGCGACTTATACTCCAGTGCGACTTATATGTTTTTTTCCTTCTTTATTATGCATTTTCAGCAGGTGCGACTTGTACTCCGGTGCGGCTTATACTCCAAAAAAATACGGTACATTTCATTTCCTTTCTATCCATAAAAAATAATTTTTGTTGTATCATACTTGCCAACCCTCACGTTTTTTTTGGGAGGCTCCCGAAATTCAGCGCCTCTCCCGAAAACCTCCGGGGACAAATTTTCTCCCGAAAATCAGACGGAGCTGGAGGCCACGCCCACTCCAGCTCCATGAGAACCTGACTCAATGTTGTGACCCTCTTAAAAAGGGCAATACTGCCATCTACTGTACATAGAATAGAATGTCTGTTCTGAAGCCCACAGTAAAGAGACGTAACTTCATCAGGTCGCCTGGTTATTGACTCCAACCCAATATATTACACCGTCGAAGAGCAAAATGAAGAAATACGTTTGCAAGTTCCAGAACGATTGGAAACAAGAATTTCAGTTTATCCAGGAGAGTTCGAAGGGGAAGGGGTATGTTGCCTGTAAATGTTGTAAAACAGACTTTTCCATTGAACACGGTGAACGGATATACTCAGCCATGAACGGTCAGTCAGCAAAGCCCAAAGTGTCTGCAGTGCAGCATCGTTCACAACCCAGTATTATGGCCCACCTCGCAAAATGGAGACCCGATGGTGTATCTTATGCTGAGACAAAGATTGCTACGCTGATAGCTGGAAGCAACATCCCGTTCTCATTTGCTGATGTTTACAACAAATCCGTGAAACATGTTCCCGGATTCGGAAATCGCTCGCCAATACGCAAATGGCAGAACAAAGGTTACTCAAATAGTGAAAAGTAAGTGTTGTTGTTTTTTTACTAACCAGCAAACACAGACCAGTTAGTAGAACAACTGTGTTTTTATTACTGTGTATTTGATAGGTGCCGTCTGAAATTCAACAATTTTTTTTATATATATAATAAAATAAATATATATTGCTAAAATTCACTTAAAGTCAAGTATTTCATATATATATATACATATATTAAATATATATGAAATACTCGAGTTGGTGAATTATACGCCACCCCTCTTAACCACGCCCCCGACCCAACCACGCCCCCAACCACACGTCCGCCCCCCCTCCCCCCGACCACGCCCCCCACACCTCCCGAAATTGGAGGTCTCAAGGTTGGCAAGTATGTGTTGTATAGTTAGGGTTGACATTGTCTCCACCTATGATCTAACACAGGGGTGTCAAACTCATTCTAGCATGGAGGAAACTCTATTCCCAAGTTGGCCGGAAAGGTAAAATCATGGCGTAATAACTTCCAAATACAATTACGACAATTTCAGATTGTTTCCTTTGTTTTACTTTGACCCAAAACAGAACAAGCACATTCTGAAAATGTACATATAACAAATAATCTTCTTGACTTCAAGTTGGTTGAAAATGCTGAGGAAAAAAATTGGTGCAATTTAAAAAACACCATGAAAAACACATTGAATCTAGCCTTAACCTCAGTGTATCTACAAAGAAATTAAACTAAGTCACAGCCTATCTCGGATTGAACAAAAAAACTAAATAAAGTCTAATTAAAATCTCTCCTAGGTATCAACTACCTCATTTGTCATTTCTACATATCAATTCTGTGCTAATTCAATAAACCATACAAACTGAAGTAGAAACTATTCAAGGGAGCTCAGTTACTCCCTGCCTTCTAGGCATCACTGTGTTCAGATAGAAAAATAAAAGGTGTGCAATGTGTGAACAATTTCAACAAACCAAAAACAAAAACTTTAGAGAATGAAAGTATTGCAGTAAATCACAAACTGTTCACTTTCTTTAAATGTGCACATAATACAATCATTTTCACAGAACCATATCAATGTGCAGTGTCTCATGCAGCATTTTTAGTGGGGTTACTAATTCTTTATTTTACTCCTGTTTGACTTACGTTGCGTCAAGTGGGAGGCTGCAACTCCTGTTGCTTGGTATGCTTGCTCGCCCTAGTATAAACTATTAGCTTGCCTAACAGAATTGCTATTGCAACATCCGGTGGACACATTTAGAACATCAGTTTCCTTCATTTAAAAATGCATCTCTATTTTACACTTTGCAAACTCATCTCACGGGTCGGATTGACGCTGTTCGCGGGCATGATCCTGCCCGTAGGCCGCATTATTGACATCCCTGCTCTAACAAAATACCATTGTTCTGTTGACTCCTATGTACCTAAAATATATTATGTTTTCCAGACTGATAATAATTCGTGGTGTGTACAATTATGAGCTAGATTAATACAAGTCTACCACATGTTGAATAGTTTTTGTTTCCTTGCAAATCCTACTGGGCAACACAGACCAAACCCTTGAGGTACTGTAGAAGTTATTATCATTGAAATTTGAATTATAATGAGCACTCAGCATGTGCCTTAACCTGCTCAGACAGCAGGACAATTCTGCAGCAGCTCTTCCCTGCAGCAACAACTTTCCCCTGTGGTGGCTTAATAGTTTATGTTAAGAGCGCTGTCCTTGGTTGCTGGTGTGCCACGCACCCAAATTGAAAAATAGTTTGTGAGAAGTATCTTGACAGAAAACTCAGTGTGATGATGCACTTTAAAAATGTGAATTGTATGCAAAAAAAAATAAATAATAATAATTCAGTAACATGGCTGACAAACATGCTTCAAATAGTCTTCTCATCCGATGCGTACACATTAGAGATGCGCGGATAGGCAATTATACCATCCGCAACCGCATCACTAAAGTCGTCATCCACCCGCCATCCACCCGAACCAACATTTTATTAAATCCGCAACCGCCCGCCACCCGCCCGTTGTTATGTTTCAGGGGTCGGCAACCTTTACCACTCTAAGAGCTATTCTGACCCGTTTCACAGAGTTAAGAAGACAATGGGAGCCGCAACCATTCTCACGAATATTTGCTGGTGCTCATCCAGATAACGAGAATAAGGGCGTGCTAAGGAAGTCGCATAATCCGTTAAGAGCTGACTTAATATCACAATTTTCCCATTTAAAAACGTGCTGGTTGACGAAGAGAAACATGTTTGCTTGACCGCTCTGTGTTAAAGCTTCACAACAAACAAAGAAACACAAGCTGTGTTTCGGTGCTAAAGACAGCTGCAATCCACCGCTTTCCACTGGCAGCATTCTTCTTTATAGTCTCCATTATTAATTGAACAAATTGCAAAAGATTCAGCAACACAGATGTCCAAATTAATGTGTAGTTATGCGATGAAAAGAGACGACTTTTAGCCGTGTGTGATGCTGGGCTAATATGTCCCCTCCAACCAATAACGTCACAAACACGCGTCATCATTCCGCGACGTTTTCAACAAGAAACTCCGCGGGAAATTTAAAATTGTAATTTAGTAAACTAAACCGGCCGTATTGGCAAACAACTTTTAGAAAAAGAGCCTTTCTAAAGTCACAAGAGTAATTTGAATTGGTTGCCTTGGAAAAACAAAGACGATGCAATGCTTGGTGTTTTCCTACGGCCCTAAGAGAATAAAGAGGCAATATTAAAATCATTCAAAAGTGAAACTTATCATTACTGTGTATTTGCACACAATCATACTGCAATTCAGTCTGGTTTGGAGGGTGTTCTGGGTCAGTCCTGTCCTTTTACTAACTTATGTCAGTAAGATACAAATAAAAAAAATGGTTTACTTTTTCCATTACAAAACAAATATTCTAATTGTTATTTTGACAATTCCACACCCCAAATTAGTCTATATTAGTCATGACAGGATCACAATGCAGTGGATAATTGCTGCATTCTGTCATACAGTGTTGCTTTCAATCCCTCCTTTCCCATCCATGGCTCCAGTGAACACTAATCTAATCTCTCTGATGGGATGATCTTGAGGTGGAAGTCCAATTATTTCCGAGCAAAAAAGATTAGATGTGTAAAGAAAATCGCCTTTGCATTCATGTGACAAAGTACATTAAAGGATAATTCCTCCATTTTGTTCTCTTATTCTATATTTGAGCGCCAGCATGGTATGTAGGCTGTTTTGTCTTGGGTGCAGACAATCTTTGGGTTCAGAAAAAGGTAGGATTTGCCATTACACAATTACATTCAACATGAGAATGTGGCCTTTTCTGCATCTAAAAAAAAGCATGCACGCTAACTAAAAATACTTAACAACCTCTAGTATAGTTCAGACAGCAGTTTTGTGTATTCAAAATGGGTGTGACACACTTGCAGATTGAGGTCAGAACAGATGTGTCTAGAGATTATTTTTTGCATGACTGTGCTTTGATGCAGACATGTATAAATGCGTGTGTGTGTGTGTGTGTGTGTGTGTCTGTACCTATAACGGGCCACAGTAGCCCCGAGGACTAGTTGTAGTCATCGTTCTTGTCATTACTGTTTAAATAAAAACACAACCTGGAAAAGATTAAACATGCAACTGCCTTATGTTTATGGTGCAGTTTAACCAGTTTGAGTCATTAGACTGGTTTCTTCAACAAGTCGTAACGCTGACAGCCAGCACTGAATCCCAAATTGTACTTTATTGATTCCTTCAGGAGAGTTCCTTCAGGAAAATTAAAAGATATATATAAATATACTCAACAGTAAAGATTCCAAGCATAGTGCATATACAGGTATGGTTGTCAATCGTACAGTAAATGGATAAAAAAATGTTTTAGCAAAACAATTGTTTGTTTTTGTTTATACTTACAAACTTAAGAAAAAGTCCCCGGACATAGGCGGACTAATATGACAAAACACAAAACGATTAAATTCAGAGCCAATCAAAGTTTTTGCTTAAGTTTAGGTATTTTACGTTATTGACTTTATACGAGGTAATAAGGACATTAATTAAATATTTAATTGGCATTGTTACACCGCCTTCCTGTCTTTTTTGCTGGTTATAATTGTGATCAAAAATTGAATCATTCAATCATCTTGAAAAGGCCCTGTGATGAGGTGGCAACGTGTCCAGGGTATACACCGCCTTCGCCCGATTGTAGCTGAGATAGGCATGAGCGCCCCACGACCCATCCATCCATCCATCCATTTCCTACCGCTTATTCCCTTTTGAATAAGCAGTAGAAAATGGATGGATGGATCATCTTAAATTAAAAGATATATATAAATATACAGTAGCGATATTCTAAACCTAAAACAAGAACCTGAAGGATCATGAGGGACAGAAAGTCATCTCTAAAAATGGAATCAACGGAAGTCTTTAAACTGCATGCCCACCAGGCTCCTGACAGCATGGATGACTGCTGTGACCTTGTCTTAGTGTTCGAGTACTCGTGAGTTACAGTAGTTCATTTATGCAGAGACATTCTGGTCTAGAGATTCACAACACAGTCAAGAATCCATGCTTGGAGCAATTTAATTACTGACAAGAATATGTTAATGTGTCTAAAGCCTACATGCTGCCATTGCATTTTTTCCCCCCACAATTGTTAGTCGGCAGTTCTTTTGACTGTACTGAATCACTAGAATCAGTTCCTTAAATTTATTCGTTCAAAAAAAATTGTTCACCGAATGCCCCCCGACCCCCAAAAAAAAACCGTGTGCAGGACGGCGAATCATGAGTCAGTCAGTAACAGCTTCCCCAGGGGAAGATCTCGGTGTGTGTTAGTTCGCGAACGACACAAGCCCTCAGCACCCAATGAACGACGCGCACAGTGACTGAACGAGATCCTCAATGTGACGTCCTCCTCCGCGACACAGTCACTTCTCTGGGTCAGTAGGTTCGCGAGTCCTGAGAGCGAGAGCGTTGTCGTTCACTGAGTGATTCATGTCGTTAATCCGCGGTGAACGAATCGTTCGCTCAGTCCCCCCCCCCCCCCCCCCCCGCCCCTATGATGAGGGTTCAGTGAGTCACAAAATGCGCCAGTTTGAAAAGTCTGTTTTTTATTGTTTTTAATTACTACATTAGATGTGATAATTTTAACATTTAAAAGTGAATCTGACAAGATAATAATTTATTTAAAAATTTGCTACGAATATTTTTTTTTTTTTTGTGTGTCCTCTCCTTGAGGTGTCCATGACATTTTAAAATGGATCTGAAAACAAAATTAAAAAATAAAATGTTTTTTAAAGTGGTAAAAATTACATACAAAATTTACAAATTATATTATTTTTACATTTTAACATTTGACTCAACGACAAAATTTAAATATATTCTTAAATGTGTTTGAAATGCAATTATTTTCTACATTATTACATTACATTTATTTTAACTCATAGTGGATCTGACAAGATAGAAAAAACGATTCTAAAATCTGTTACAAGTTTTCTTTTTTTCACATTACATTTTATTATTTTAACATATAATGTTTCTAACAAAACATAGATGTATCAAAAATGTAATAAAAATCACTCTTCCTTTTATATCACATCGAATGTTGTTTATATATATATATATATATATATATATATATATATATATATATATATATATATATGGTGGCAGAGGGGTTAGTGTGTCTGCCTCACAATACGAAGGTCCTACAGTCTTGGGTTCAAATCCAGGCTCGGGATCTTTCTGTGTGGAGTTTGCATGTTCTCCCCGTGAATGCGTGGGTTCCCTCCGGGTACTCCGGCTTCCTCCCACTTCCAAAGACATGCACCTGGGGATAAGTTGATTGGCAACACTAAATTGGCCCTAGTGTGTGAATGTGAGTGTGAATGTTGTCTGTCTGTGTTGGCCCTGCGATGAGGTGGCGACTTGTCCAGGGTGTACCCCGCCTTCCGCCCGATTGTAGCTGAGATAGGCGCCAGCGCCCCCCGCGACCCCAAAAAAGGGAATAAGCGGTAGAAAATGGATGGATATATATATCTTAAACAATTATGATCACTCTAAAAGCGGTATATAATAAACACAATATGAACAAAAAAAAAAAATGTGTGCAGGTCGGCAAATCATGAGTCAGTCATTAACAGCTTCCCCAGCGGTAGATCTCGGTGTGTGTCAGTTCGCGAACGACACAAGCCCTCAGCACCCAATGAACGACGCGAACAGTGACTGAACAAGATCCTCAATGTGACTTCCTCCTCCGCGACACAGTCACTTCTCTGTTTCCATTCCATTAAGTTTTTAAAGGCGGTCTGTCATAACGTTTTTAGCATTCAACCAGACATTATAGTGAGGTTTTGTATTAGTGTTCCTAAAAACAGATATACCGGCCCCCAGACACATTTTATTCTCTAAATGTGGCCCCCGGGTCAAAATAGTTGCCCCGGCCTGAAGTAGATCCACTCGTAGTACATTGCACCGGTCATCTGCGGTCCCCCTCAAGGTTTCTTATTGTATCCCATTGGGTTGAGTTTTTTCTTGCTCTGTGGGATCTGAGCTGATGATGTTTTTGTGGCTTGTGCAGCCCTTTGAGACACTTGTGATTAAGGGCTATACACATAAATTGATTGATTATTAAAGATGCATAAATAATGAATTTACAATCAAATTGTGAGGTGTCCAAAGATTCCCACCTCTAGTCATGAAAGCTTTAAAAAAAAATCAGAATCATAATCAACTTTATTGGCCAACACACAAGGAATTTGACTTGGTTGAGTGCAATCTCTGCAGAGTACCGTAGCGGCCATAGAATTGTTATGATAATTGATATCTCAAATTCTATAAGTGCTCCTAAGATGATGTTTTAACATTCTTCGCTTGTTTGCCTTCTATCTAGGTGTCAAGGTGTGGACCTTGGTGTGGTTTGCTTTCCCAAGGTGCAAAGCGACTGGATAGGACATGATGTGAAGGTAATGACATATTTTATTCTTAACTAAAAAAAAAGGAACAAACAAAAGGCGCTCACAGAGGAGGTACAAAAACTTGGCTATGAAAACTAAAACTTGCACTAAGGACAAACTATGGACAACAAAAACGAAAACATTTACTGTAACCGAGAAAGAGCATGGATCATCAGCATGGATAATGTGTAGGAGGTGATGTCGCCAGCCTGACTGCCTGGCAACTACAGGCTTAAATAGTGCTGTGGTGCTTGAAAACAGGTGTGTGAGTTAAAATGAATCAGGTGTGTGAGTCGTGAGGATAGGTGAACAGATTGGTAGGCATGGAAACAAAACACTGGAGTGAAAAAACAGGAACTAATGGAGTCTTGAAGTAATCTAACAACTAAACAAAACATGATCACAAACACATGACACTAGGTCTGTTATGCACTGTTTGAACATTACATCTATCTACATTTTCTACGATAACTGCCATCCTAAACTCATTTGCGGCACTGATGTGAAATTATCTAGCATATGGAGAACTGAAAAAAAAAAAAAAAGAGTGATATACACGTCTCCATCACAGGTGGGAATGAAGAACGACAGCATTATCTGACATCAAAACAGATTAGCCGTCAGCAAGCTTTATGAGTGTGTGAAGAAATGAGCACAGACAGGGACGGATGCTCGCTGTTTATGTGTCTCTGAGGAGAAGGTGGAGGCTGAGGGGAAAGACGAGGCAAACATGAGACGAGAGACATGATTAGAGATACGATCCAAAAAGGGAGGGCATCATGGGGGGGATGGGAAGAGAGGTAATATGCTGCAGGTATCCTTGCGAAACCAATTTGTGTTGCGTCAAGATTAGCGGGCGATAGCGTCTCCTCATTTCCCTTTTGGAAGGTTTTACCGTACACCTCACTCTCCACTACAAAGCCCTCGATGGAGAACAAGCGGTGAGCGGAGAACGGAAAGGCAAACGTGTAGATGGCGTGATCTGTGATCCCCTGGCAAGATTGAAGCAAAGAATCATGACAAGCATGGTAACTAGGAACATAGAATCATAGCACAAAGTAAGTTACTTTCATTCAATTTGAAACAAAAATGCACATCCATACTTTATATTATAAAACAGCATTGTGCTGCCTAGTAAGACATCAAAGTTGAATTGCTGCAGCTTCAGAATTGGGTCACTGGAGTGACAAGTTCAAAAAGAATGCAGAAAATACATCATACGGAGAGAAAGAAGCTGCTTTTGGAATGCCTTTAACTCAAGTCAGAAATACTGTATGTGAGGATTTTAAATGTATCATATTTCACATTTATATATTTTACTCTGAGGTTGTAAATAAAAACAAAAATGACTTTGTAATAATAAGAACAAGAAAAAGAAAATACCAATCTAACCATTTTAATATGGTTTCTATACGGATAATTATTTTAGGTAGCGATCGTATTGACACCTCCATCGATACCTAAAATAAATACCTGTATGAGGGCTGGGCGATATGGCAGAAAACTATATCACAATATAGCTTCTTGTATTGATCGATATTCATAATCATTTATACTTTTTATGACTTATTTAAGCCTGCCAATAAATACAGTAAAACAATTTTCAACTTACAAAGAGTGCTATTTATCAATGGAGAGAGTGTCTGGTAGCCAGGTAGGATGAGTGTGGCTAAGGTCATCTATAATTAAAGTAGATTTGAAGGTAGTTGCAGATTTGAGACACTAGATGGCAGTAGTTTAATCAATCAATCAATCAATCAATGTTTACTTATATAGCCCTAAATCACTAGTGTCTCAAAGGGCTGCACAAACCACCACGACATCCTCGGTAGGCCCACATAAGGGCAAGGAAAACTCACACCCAGTGGGACATCGGTGACAATAATGACCTAGTGGGACGTCGGTGACAATAATGACTATGAGAACCTTAGAGAGGAGGAAAGCAATGGATGTCGAGCGGGTCTAACATGATACTGTGAAAGTTCAATCCACAATGGATCCAATCCAACACAGTCGCAAGAGTCCAGTCCAAAGCGGGTCCAACTCAGCAGAGAGAGTCCCGTTCACAGCAGAGCCACCAGGAAACCATCCCAAGCGGAGGCGGATCAGCAGCGCAGAGATGTCCCCAGCCGATACACAGGCAAGCAGTACATGGCCACCGGATCGGACCGGACCCCCTCCACAGGGGAGAGTGGGACATAGAAGAAAAAGAAAAGAAACAGCAGATCAACTGGTCTAAAAAGGGAGTCTATTTAAAACTATTGAACACTCCACAGTAGTTTGGGAAGTAACTAATTAAACCCACACATTGGAATTGTCAGGATTTTGCCGCACCGTCTCATTAAAACCAACAAAACTAAAGACACGTTTCTGTTATTGAGTTGATATATCAATACATCAGTTTCTCTACTCACTCCATGCAGAGAATCCACGGCAAAACGGAAAGACGGTGCACCCACGCTGATGTTATGAGAGTAGCGTGTGTGTGCGTGCTCCTTTAAGAATGGCAGTGTGTTGGTTGAGTGACGTCACTGAGTAGAGGGAGTGGTAGCTTGCAGCAGTAATAGCGACCAAATTGTTACAAATTGACCGCCTGGTCACTTTGACACGAAAGCTGAGCTTAGCAGACCCATTGTCGGCTAAAGTGAAGGGTGTTACCCCCAACGAAAATATTGGCCCTGGACGGAACGTCTCCCCTGCACTCCTCGACTACAGTCTGGGACCGGAAAGGTGTAATTGATACTGTTACATGATTGGCTGTTAGTGTGTCCCTCCCTTTGCTCATTAACACTTGTTCCTGTGTTCCCAAAGCTTGATTGACTTCATGAAACACATCTTGCTTCATAATTTCTGGTTACATTCAAAAGTATATCGAATATTCTATCGAACACATTTTAAATTGATATTAATTATGTGTCTATTGCGATACACATTGATATTGTATTATCTGCTCATTCCTATTCGTTACAGCTCTATGTTACTATGGATCTTTAGCAGTTAACTTCTTGTGTCGTCCTGCTTGGTATGTTTGTGTAGCCATTTATTTTCCTCGAGTCCACCAGCGATAACAGTACTAGGAATGAACAATTTATTGACCACCATGGTGGTAAGGATTGGTATCTTTGAAGTTGATTCACACTGTGGATAGACGATGGTTGCTCTTAAATTTGAGTCGGTTTTCTGGCTCAAGAGACACAGCCCCTCTTGGAATTTGTGCAACTCCTGCATGTGTGTAACTAGGAAAACGTAAATGAGGTTGTCCTGAAGAATTTGGAGGTAATCCTCCTTTTTCATTGTCCCATTTACTCTCTGGAAAACATCAGTTTCATTGGCAGCAAAACAGGCTCAGAGCATAATACTACCACCACCATGCTTGACGGTAGGGTTGGTGTTCCTGACATCACATGGACAAGATAAGACTTTCTGGAGGAAAGTTCTGTGGTCAGATGAAACACAAATTGAGCTGTTTGGCCACAACACACAGCAATATGTTTGGAGGAAAACGGTGAGGCCTTTAATCCCAGGAACACCATCGCTACCATCAGCATTGTGGTGGTAGTATTATACTCTGGGCCTGTTTTGCTGCCAATGGAACTGGTGCTTTACAGAGAGTAAATGGGACAATGAAAAAGGAGGATTACCTCCTTATTTTTCGGGACAACCTAAAATCATCAGCCCGGAGGTTGGGTCTTGGGCGTAGTTGGGTGTTCCAACAGGACAATGACCCAAAACACACGTCAAAAGTGGTAAAGGAATGGCTAAATCAGGCTAGAATTTTTTTTTTAGAATGGCCTTCCCAAAGTCCTGACTTAAACGTGTGGACAATGTTGAAGAAACAAGTCCATGTCAGAAAACCAACAATTTAGCTGAACTGCACCAATATTGTTAAGAGGAGTGGTCAAAAATTTAACCAGAAGCTTGTGGTTGTAACCAAAAGCGCCTTATTGCAGTGAAACTTGCCAAGGGACATGTAAACAAATATTAACATTGCTGTATGTATACTTTTGACCCAGCAGATTTGGTCACAAATAGTAGACCCATAAAAAATTCATAAAAGAACCAAACATCATGAATGTTTTTGTGACCAACAAGTATGTGCGCCAATCACTGTATCACAAAAAAAAAAAAGAGTTGTTGAAGTTATTGGAAACTCAAGACAGCCATGACATTATGTTCTTTACAAGTGTATGTAAACTTTTGACCACGACTGTATAAATAGCATACGTACGGCAAGTAAGCATTATCAGAAATAATTTTCTTTAGGCTTAGGAGCACCGAAAGTGCATAAACATATTTATCATTAGAATCGGACAAGGATCCCAGTAATATGCAGGGCGATGCTGAATTACTTGTGTATGCTAAATACAAGTTATTAAACGTCATCAATTATGCATTTATCTAACATCGGTATTACAAACCTCTATAATTGATGTGTACACAAGTCATACATAATGCATATGTGTGCTGCTGTGGCCTCTTATTATGGGCGAACTAGTGACACATGCAGAGACCAAATTAAAAAGCTTCAGAAGTCGCATGGATAGGTCCCATATTACACCTAGGGACCGATCTATTAAGTACCACAGCATGTGTTAACTATAAGATTGTGTGTACTATTAGTGGGGGTGTTGTTTGTGATCTACTACAACTGATAACGGGTGCGGACCGCCTTATTTAATAAGGTTTTTTGGGTATACTACGTGGCTTTCACCATGAAAACACTTAATCATTCACTGCACATTCAAGTAACCATACTCCTTCCTGGGGTGTTTTGTTATGTTTTGAAACAAGCAGCAGACAAATACCACTTTTTTCTGAACATTTAACAAGCAGTCTTGCAGTGCATCTTCAATGGAACATACTTTTTTAGCGCAACTAAGGTGCGCTCACGGGGGGCTGGAATGTTCTATCTAGGGCTGGGCGATATGTCGATCTTCTTGATATATCCCGGGTTTGTCTCTTTGCGATATAAAAAATGACTATATTGTGATATTCGGGTATAAGTTCTCAGGCAGTTGGTTTTAGCTGCAGGCATTACACTGCATGCGTTTGCCCCTCTTTTTTGTCTCCTTCTCACAGAGACTTAAACAAGCACACCTTCTTACATACGTCACATACGTATATGCCCTCACAGAGCAGAGAGGTAGCGACTTGGTAACGATAGCTGTGGTGCTAGCGGTGTGGTGCGAGTGGTAATACGAGAGAGAGAAGGTGTGAATCTAGTAACAAATGAAGCAAGAATAATTAATTCCCTAGAAAAACCGCACAGGTTCCATCGTCTGACGGTGGTTTGGCTTCAAGTGGAAAATTTGCCAAACAGACAACCGTAATTTGTCAAGTGTGGGGCAAAAGCCTTGCTACAAATTATTGCTAATTTGTAGCATCATTTGAAAAGTCACCCGCTAGAGAATAAGGAGTGCTTGAAACTCTGCATGTCAACATGTCCGTTCGGTGCCACACCAACAAAATGCCCAAGCAACCATTTCCAGATCAAAACCATATAAAAAAATAGTCAACAACAGAAGGAGATAATGTTCGCAGGCGGTGGTTTGGCTTCAAGCGGGAATATGTCGAACAGACATTTGTAATTTGTCAAGTGTGGGGCAAAAGCATTGCTACAAAAAGAAGCATTACTGCTAATTTGTAGCATCATTTGAAACGTCACCCGCTAGAGAATGAAGAGTGCGTGAAACTCCATAAGTCAACATCTCTGTTTGGTGCCACACCAATAAAATGCCCAAGCAACCATTTCCAGATCAACAACGTATGAAAAAAATAGTCAACAACAGAAGGAGATAACGTCCGCAGGAACCTACCACATAGCGAAGGATTTGATTTCCTATTATGCAGCTCATTTTTATTTGAAACTTATTGAAATATCTTGTGACATCATGCACAAAAGTGCACTTTCTTTGTTTTAAACTATTGTAGTGGCATTCTGAACAAAAAGTGCACATTCATTTAGTGTTATCATCCTAGTGACATCATGCACAAAAGTGCGCTCATAGCTTGTTTTAAAATGTCTCTGACAATCTTGCCCTTTGTTTTGAAATGACATGAATGTTTGTGCCACTGCTTAATAAATACACTTTTGGTAAATTGACTTAGTTGTGATGTCCCTCTCTGCATGAAAGTTTAAAATGAGCATATATTAATGCAGTATGAAGAAGAATGTTTTAATGTAGACACATAGAATCATCATACTGCTGTGATTATATGCATCAAGTGTTCATTCAAGGCTAAGGCAAAACATCAAAGATATATATCGTGTACAATGACATGGTCAAAAAATATCGAGATATTTAAAAAAGGCCATAACGCCCATGCAGCCCTAGTTCTAGCCACAAGAAAATGCACATTGCAATATTTTTTTTATATACAAAGTAGATCAAAAACATTAGCATAATATTGTCTCCTTTCTCATAGCCATTTCTGTGCAACTACCAGTTTGCATGTCCTTTTGAGACGTAGGCCTGGGCCGTTATCTGATAAGCTAATTAACCGACTATTAATGAAAATTTAAAGGCCTACTGAAACCCACTACTACCGACCACGCAGTCTGATAGTTAATATATCAATGATGAAATATTAACTTTGCAACACATGCCAATTCGGCCTTTTTAGTTTACTAAATTGCAATTGAAAATTTCCCGGGAGTTTCCTCTTGAAAACGTCGTGTAATGATGACGTGTACACGTGACGTCACGGACTGTTAGGAAATATGAGCGTTGCGCACACACACAGCTAAAAGTCGTCTGCTTTACCCGCATAATTACACAGTATTTTGGAGATCTGTGTTGCTGAAACCTTTGCAATTTGTTCATGTAATATTGGAGAAGTCAAAGTAGAAAGACGGAGTTGGGAAGCTTTAGCCTTTAGCCACACAAACACACGGTGATTCCTTGTGTAAAATTCATGGAGGTGAAACTTTACTATGGATCACAGCGAACATGGATCCCGACCGAATGTCAACCAGCCGGTTTCGTTGAGAAAATTGTGGTAAAAAGGCGCTTCTTACCGGAGATCAGCTGAGCTTGTGCCGCCCATAAAGCTGCCGTCGACTTCCCTGAGACACTGCGCGTCAACACACCCGTGGACGCATCCCTCCGATTATCAGGTACTATTAAACTCACTAAAACACTAGCAACACAATAGAAAGATAAAGGATTTCCCAGAAGTATCCTAGTAAATGTGTAAAAACATCTGAATCCGTCCCAATGCAATCGCATTTTATTTTTTTTTTCATTGTCCGTCGCTATCAATATCCTCAAACACGAATCTTTCATCCTCGCTCAAATTAATGGGGAAATTGTCGCTTTCTCGGTCCGAATAGCTCTTTTTGTTAGAGGCTCCCATTAAAATCAATGTGAATATGTGAGGAGCCATCAACATGTGACGTCATCGTCTGCGACTTCCGATAGAAGCAGGGCTTTTCTGTTAGCAAGCAAAAGTTGCGAACTTTATCATGGATGTTCTCTACTAAATCTTTTCAGCAAAAATATGGCAATATCGCTAAATGATCAAGTATGACACATAGAATGGACCTGCTATCCCTGTTTAAATAAGAAAATCTCATTTCAGTAGGCCTTTAATCTGATAAGTTTTCCAGCGTCGATAAATTGGCATGTGCTTGCTTTAAGAGCATTCCCAAGGGCATTCACGCTTTTTGGCACTTTTAGCGGCTATGTGCGTTTGTACCAGAGCGGAAGAAAAAGAAGGGGGGTGAGTTCTCTTGTCTTCACTAAGAGTTTTTGAGTGTTTATGCAGCGACCGAAGCATGTAGCAGCTAACATGGACAAAATGATCACAAAACCAAATTCCACCGCACCGGTGTGGGATAATTTCAGTTCGAACCTTTGGGACAACATGAGGTTATGTACACCGAGAAGCCAGTTTGCCGAATGTGCGTGACTACAACAAACCTGCACGCCCACTTGAAACACAGCCACTCAATATTCCACACTCACTTCACGTTTAGTGAACAAGCCAGGTCAGTGCAAACAAAACAGTGCAACATGATGTGTGCTCACAGAAATTGTGAGCGCACAGCTTTTTTTTGAAAGTGCTGTCATGTTGTCAAGTTGGTGTTCGTCACTCGGAATCTGCCAAACTTTATTTTGTTTTGACCTGTTAATAAATCTGTTTAAAACTATGTTTATTTTGTTACTTTGCACTTTTGTTTAAGAAGGTCCTACTTTGATTGCCAGTTAAGTAATGTACAACTCATCCTCTGACTGCATTGTTCAATATTGAAGAGCAACTTTGTTTGTCAATACTTTGTTTAGCGATTGTATTTGTTAGCGTATTTCCCGGACTAGAAGGCGCACTTAAATGTTTTACTTTTTTCTCAAAACTTGACGGTGTGTCTAATGTACGGAATAATTTTGACTTTGCTTCCGACCTCAAAGCAGTTTTATTTGGTACATGGTGTAATGATAAGTGTGACCAGTGGATGGCAGTCAAACATAAGAGATATGTGTAGACTGCAATATGATGGCAATAGGACTCAAAGTAAACAACACCAACATTTGATATGTTCAATTGAAAATATAAAACATTACACACGGCCCTCAAAAATGTATCAAAATGTTTTAATATGACTTTAGTAAGCTATGAAGCCGCACCGTTTGATGGATTGTACTGAGCTTCAACATACAAGTTTTATTACGGTGTGTCCATAAGGTAAGGCATTATCTGGCATTTTGTAATATAATGCAAAAGCAACTTTTCTTACCTTCTGGTATAAGTTGGGATCTGCATAAATCCGGAAAAAATTGCACGCGTCCGCCTTTGTAGTCTGTGGCGAAGCTGTAGTCGATAAGCTTCCTTTTTACTATCTTCTTGTTATGGGACATTATCCCTCCGCTGTTACCATTTTTTATATAAAGTAGTGTAAAGTTTTTACTTCCATCCATCCATTTTCTACCGCTTATTCCCTTTTAGGTTCACGGGAGGCGCTGGCGCCTATCTCAGCTACAATTGGGCGGAAGGCGGGGTACATCCTGGACAAGTCGGCACCTCATCGCAGGGCCGACACAGATAGACAACATTCACACTCACATTCACACACTAGGGCCAATTTAGTGTTGCCAATCAACTTACATCTGTCAATAAACTCGTCATGAAAGCGCTAAAACATACCGGTGTAGTGAGTTTACATTATTCACCCAAGGAACTTTAGTTATTAGAGAGTTCCAGTCGAACGGTTTTTCACGGGATACGTGTCCGTCGTTGATGTTTCCGGATGAGGAGATGCTGCTCCGTTATTGATTGATGTAAAGTCTGAATGTCATTAAAACAGTTAGCTCCATCTTTTGACACTTCTCCCATTCCCATCTTTGCACGCTACACCGCTACAACAAAGATGACGGGGAGAAGACGCTGTCGAGGTGAGCCACGTAAATAAGACCGCCCACACAACTGTGCATCCGGAAGAGACTGTGAAAGCGGCTTGAAGATGATCTGTAAAACATAATCCATGCAACACTTTGACCAAAGAACAACCATTACATGTTATGTAGACCACAAGGAAGTGTTTTCCATTTAGAAAAAAAGAAAAATAATATGACTCCTTTAATGCGTCCTATAATTTGGTGCGCCTGATACATGAAAAAAGATCGAAAATAGACCTATCATTGGCAGTGTGTTTTATAATCCGGTGTGCCCTATGGTCCGGAAAATATGGTATTATGTTTGTGCGTATTTGAGGCTCTCCGGGCCCCCATCCCCTCCTTAAAATGTGGTAATGGTAAATGGTTTGTACTTGTATAGCGCTTTTCTACCTTCAAGGTACTCAAAGCGCTTTGACACTACTTCCACATTCACCCATTCACACACTGATGGAGGGAGCTGCCATGCAAGGCGCTAACCAGCACCCATCAGGAGCAAGGGTGAAGTGTCTTGCTCAGGACACAATGGACGTGACGAGGTTGGTACTAGGTGGGGATTGAACCAGGGACCCTCGGGTTGCGCACGGCCGCTCTCCCAACTGTGCCACGCCGCCGTGGTTTTGGTTGTAGTTTCCATTCAAGTGCAAAATGCTGCTAACAGACGAGGTATATTTTAATGTTATTTGTTTGTTTTATTTAACTTGGAGATTCAAACATTTTCTTTCCAATTACAAGGTTAAAATACACGAGAAATACACATGCATTATTTTTATGTATTATCATTACATCAATGGTTGATTTGGTCTCATAAAAATAATGGCAATAATATCATTTATCGGCAATAGTTTTTAGGTCAATATATCGTCAAGCAAAATGTGTGATTGGCCCAGGCCTACTAAATATAGACGTAAAAAAGATCCCACAATTGAGTTTTAGTCGTGATAAATTACACTGCATGTGCTAAATAACTACACTTGCATTTCCTCGTCCTAATACTGCGGGTGATCTGCAGAACAGCATATATTCTGCGTATACTTTTTTTTCGGTCTGGCACTCACCGAGGGTGGACGCTCCCCTTTCCTCTCCCTTATCTCTCCTGCTTGCTTCTTTGTTTTGTCTTGTCTTAACTTTCTTGTTGCCTCTTTTTACACTGCTCTCCAAATCTAAACATTGGAACTATTTAACTAGCCTCAACAAAATTGACAAGATCTTGGGTTTGGGGGAACCTGCTGTCGTGACGAAGCGGTTGTTGCTGGACACACGACAGACTCTTGGGAGAAGAAGGAAGGCCGCGTGCCTGGCGACCCTTTTCTGTCGAGGACCTGAAGATATCCACCTATTTGGAATTATGACAACAGGACATCTGCTGATTGGAGTAAGCGTTCCTCTGGTTTGTCGACAAATTGAAACTTGCTGGCAGTCTTCAAAGTACCCCAAAGCTGCCGCAAATGATTGGAGGATGCGGGAAGAACTGTGGATTTCGTCAGACTGTCTACCCCGCAGGTTTTGAGGACCAGTCATAGACAATTTTAGAGTGAAAAGCAAATTTTATTTTCACTCGCATACAAATCATTTTAACTTGGATTGTTTCCCTGGCTTCGAGACTCTCCCGAAAATCGCTGCAGCAAAGACACAACAAACTCCCTTTTTTGTCTCTCATGGACACACACCTGTTGTTGTGAACGTTGGACTAGCGACGGCAAATACATCAAGGCCGCGGAACAGAGACACACTATGGGCTTATATACACACACACACGTACACACACACCAACAAAAAAATATACGCCACACGTACACCCTCCTGTCCCCCAATCCGACGCCCTCGACGCTAATCCCGTAGGGGTGATGAATGAATGGTCAGCGCCTGAGAGCTGCGGCCTACCACCATGACCTTGAACTACCTTCCCTCTGTTGCTAGATATCTCGAGATGTATGTTGTAATATGTATATGTGCTTTGCTATGGAGGTTTTTTCTCACTCCGAACTGAGCCCCCTTAGGAGCCCAGTCTGGATTGTATTTTTTTACTCATCCTTCCCCAGCGTTGACCTTTTTCCCATCTTTTACGAGGCGCCTTATGGCGACCCATCAGCGTTCTTGTTCTGTAATCTTGAACAGGTTTGTGCTGAAAACAAAGTTTTGTTGTACTTTTTGCAATGACGATAAAGACCTACCTACCTACCTAAATGAATACAGACAGGCTAAATCAGAGGTGTCAAACTCATTTTAGATTGGGGGCCACATGGGGAAAAATCTACTCCAAAGTGGGCCTGACAGGTAAAATCAAAGCGCGATAACATAAAAATAAAGACAACTTCAGATTGTTTTCTTTCTTTAAAAATCGAACAAGCACATTCTGAAAATGTGCAAATCATAATGCTGTTGTTGTTTTTTTAAACCGTACATGTTGCGGTTAATAGTATCTTTATTTTTTGTTTTTTATACTTTCTGAATAAATTCCGTGATAATGTTCATCAATCAACTAATTGGCGTTAATGGTCAATCTATAAAGATAAAAAAAATAATAGAAAAATCTAATTACAGTATATAATTTATGCAGTTTGCTCATTTTCCCTGAATGGTACACTAATATCCTGTGGTTTATTTATTTATTTATTTTTTTTACAAAGGTAGAATAATCTGCAAAGACACAAATAATTGCTTTTGCGACATCCAGTGGACACATTTAGAACAGCGGTTTCTTTCATTCAAAAATTTCAGCTCAATTTTATACATAACAAACTCATCCCGCGGGCCGAATAAAACCTGTTTGCGGGCCCTCGGGCCGTACATTGGACACCCATCGGCTAAACGGTATGTATGCCTTGTCCTGCTCACTAAAGATACGCAATCTTCTGCCAACTAGTTTAGCAGAAGAGCTTTGTACGTTACCAAGTTTGAACATGATTTAATAAACGGACACCTTTAGTAGATCAGGCCTTAAGTGTCGGCCAGTGCTCTGTTCATTATGTAAAATTACACTTTGATTCGATTTGAGCAATCTTACAGTTCAAAAAGGAAACACAGGCCTGTTTGTCAGCCTTTAGCAGCAGAACCAAAGTATATCCGAGAAACTTTTCCTGCTTGCAATTGCAAAGCAAAATGACGTAATGTCATTTTCGTCTAGTGCTGCTTTCTTTGAAATGTACAGCTATTTCTGTCTAGTGCTCTTTGAGGAGGAATCAAAAGGACAAGCGTAAGAGCTTGTACTTCACAACATGTTTGCTGTGCTGCATATCTCTTTAACTGCTTAGCATACTTTTTAGGAATTACACCACCTCCCACATTCACTCAAAAAGCGAGCAAGTGGGAGTCATATTGAAGCCACAGTGCGGGAGTGAAGGTTCTAGATAAAGGCTCACATGGAAGTATCCAGATTAAATTGCTGTAGTCAATAGGAATGATAAAAAACATTTTGGCACAGTTTTTGTCACAATTTTGCAAAAAAATCAACAAGAAATGTAAGTTAAATACGTGTATTTGTTGTTGTACTACGAGCTGATGCGTGCACGGGTTTGTGATAGCTGCATCAGCCAAGTCAATCTTTATGTACGGAGTACCTCAAAATAGCAGGCTTTTGTGAGAGAGCTCTTAACTCACAGCACTTGTTTCAACACAATATTTAAACATGTTATCTATTTGCTTTAATTACATACAATTGTTTGATCAAAACAAAGTCAATAGTACAAAGTAACTTAACAAAAGTAAAAATCCATCTAATACTCATTTAAATAATTGCGTGTTTCCCCTCAAAGTGCTTCTGTGTCCAAAAAAGTTTATAAACAATAACAAAAACAAACAAAAAAAAATGGGTTGGAGGGGGGCGTGGTCTGCTGGCCTGGCCCCGAAGCCAGCGGCAGGTGAGTAGAATGCCCAGCTGGGACTGGTTATCTAATCACCTGTCGCCTTTATTAGCAGCAACCGGACCGAGACACGTGGATGGAGTTGGAGCCAGGCAGAGAGACACGCACAGAGAAAAGAAAATCAGAGACACGCCGGACTGAAAAGTCCGAGATATACATATGAGTTGGGAAATTGTGTTAGTTGTAAATATAAACACAATACAATGATTTGCAAATCATTTTCAACCGATATTCACTTGAATATGCTACGAAGAAAACATATTTGATGTTCAAACAGATAAACATTTTTTTTTTTGCAAATAATCATTAACTTTAGAATTTGATGCCAGCAACACGTGACAAAGAAGTTGGGAAAGGTGGCAATAAATACTGATAAAGTTGAGAAATCCTCATCAAATACTTATTTGGAACATCCCACAGGTGTGCAGGCTAATTGGGAACAGGTGGGTGCCTAATTGGGTATAAAAGCAGCTTCCATGAAATACTAAGTAATTCACAAACACAGATGGGGCGAGGGTCACCAATTTGTAAGCAAATTGTCGAACAGTTTTATAACAACATTTCTCAACGAGCTATTGCAAGGAATTTAAGGATTTCACAATCAACGGTCCGTAAAATCATCAAAAGGTTCAGAGAATCTGGAGAAATCACTGCACATAAGCGATGATATTACGGACCGTTGATTCCTCAGGCGGTACCGCATCAAAAACAGACATCAGTGTGTAAAGGATATCACCATGTGGGCTCAGGAACATTTCATAAAACCACTATCAGTAACTACAGTTGGTTGCTACATCTGTAAGTACAAGTTAAAACTCTGCTATGCAAAGCAAAACCCATTTATCAACAACACCAAGGAACGCCGCTGGCTTCACTGGGCCCGAGCTCACCTAAGATGGACTAATGTAAAGTGGAAAAGTGTTCAGTGGTCTGACGAGTCCACATTTCAAATTATATTTGGAAACTGTGGACGTGGTGTCCTCCGGAACAAAGAGGAAAATAACCATCCGGATTGTTATAGGCGTGAAGTTCAAAAGCCAGGATCTGTGATGGAATGGGGGTGTATTAATGACCAATGCATGGGTGACTTACACATCTGTGAAGGCACCGTTAATGCTGAATGATCCATACAGGTTTTGGAGCAACATATGTTGTCATCCAAGCAACGTTATCATGGACGCCCCTGCTTATTTCAGCAAGACAATGCCAAGCCACGTTTTACAACAGGGTGGTTTCGTAGTAAAAGAGTGTGGGTACTTTCCTGGGCCACCTGCAGTCCAGACCTGTCTCCCATCGAAAATGTGTGGCGCATTATGAAGCGTAAAATGCGACAGCGGAGACTGTTGAACGACTAAAGTTCTACATAAAACAAGAATGGGAAAGAATTCCACTTTCAAAGCTTGAACAATTATTTTCCTCAGTTCCCAAACGTTTATTGAGTGTTGTTAAATGAAAAGCTGATGTAACACAGTGATGAACATGCCCTTTCCCAACTACTTTGGCACATATTGCAGCCATTAAATTCTAAGTCAATTATTATTTGCAAAAAAAAAATAAAGTTTATGAGTTTGAACATCAAATATCTTGTCTTTGTAGTGCATTCAATTGAATGTGGGTTGAAAAGGATTTGCAAATCATTGTATTCCGTTTATATTTACATCAAACACAATTTTCCAACTCACGTGGAAACGGGGTTTGTATATTGCTGGAACGCAAACCATACTGCTGTATGAAAATAAAAGACTTGATCCAACCTGTCTACCGTCAGAAGAACACACCATAAGAGGGACACCTCTACACATGGTCCAGACATAAATACAAATATAAACCAAATCGCTCTAGAATTTATCATATACTGATACTACTCTTGGTATGAACACCACCAATTTATGAATCAATCCGTGCTCCGCTTATGTGTAGTGTACGAGCAGCGACAAATCATGCTGACACACCAACATTTGTTGATATATTATCCTCTCTTTAGAATTTACTTATTCATTTCCTGTTAATAACTGCTTACTTTCTGCTGTAACGCAGTTCCATCTACACTTCTTAAACTTTACCTAGTACCTGTACTTATTTATTGGTACCCTTCGAGCTAGCTTAGTAGCTAGATTTGCTATTAGTGTGCCTGCTCCTGCCTAGCTCTTGGTGCGTAATAGAGATGCGCGGTTTGCGGTCTCATCTGCGGAGTCAGCGGATCGGGTGACATGACGAAAAAATAGATTTTAATAAGATTCGGGCGGGTGGCGGTTGAACCATTCGGAAATATTTGATATACATGGTTCAGGGATTGGTATCCTTTACCATTCAACGAGATATTTAGGACCCATGTCACAAAGCGAAGACAATAGGAGACGCAAACATTCTCTAGAATGACTGCCGGCAATCACACAGTTAATAAGTATTAGGGCGTGCTATGAAGCCATTTGCTTTGTTGCCTTCTACAACATGTACGATCTGCTTATCAGTCCAGCAACATGTTGTATGCAGCTTCCACAATCACACGTACAAGATTGAAAGGCATACTGGGTGATACAGAGTACACTGATGGTTGTGATATAAACAATTTTAACACCCTACTAATATGCGCCACGCTGTGAAGCCACACCAAACACGAATGACAAACACATTTCGGGAGAACATCCTCTCAGTAACACAACATAAACGCAACACAACAAATACCCAGAATCCTTTGCATCCATGACTATTTTATACACACCGCTGGAGCAGCTTCACATTGTGTATGGAGACACACTAGCTGATTGTCAGTCAGGGCACTAAAAATAATGTCAGCCAGAGGGGATCGGCGTTTGTGATCGGCATTAATCGAAAATGGAAAATTGGCGATCACATACTTTTTAACGAAAATTGTACAATACTGATCGGTGGCCGGTCGATCGGCATTCGGCACATCCCTAAACAAAACTAATGTTGGCTTGGAAAGTCTCTAGTCATAGTGTTAATGAATGATGTACTTGCCTATTGTTTTTAATATGGCCAGGTAGTGTTTTAACCTTTGACAATAATCTTAAATAGTGACAATAATCTTAAAAGCAATACACATACTGGCCAGATACGGAAAGGCTTATTGTGTGGTGAATTCAACTTGAGTCTTTCAATAGTAGTTTGAGCAGGGCAGAGAGGTTGTCTTTGTGTGTCATTACTTGCCACACAGCTCTTCAACCCTTGTGAGCAGTATTGGGCCCATTGCCTTCATAAGCCTTCAATACCAGTAAAAAAGACAAAGAAGGGGGAGGAAGGATGTAGAAAGAGACAGTGCAACTAGGAAGCAAGAGAATAAGGAAAAAGAAAAACCCTGCACTCTTAAAGTTGCGAGTCATTATGTTCTACCCATTGACTTGTGAGACTGCCTACCACTTCAACTGCTCTTTCTCCATTTGCAGCGTCTCGTTACACAAGTCCTGGGAAAGTCCAGGAGCCAAATGTTATGTTTTAGGGTTTCTTGTGGTGTTTAAACAAATTCCTTCAAAGTACTGAAAAAGCCCCCGCATATAGGGGTGTAACAGTACACAAAAATTTCGGTTCGGTACGTACCTCGGTTTAGAGGTCACGATTTGGTTCATTTTTGGTACAGTAAGAAAACAACCAAATATAACTTTTTTGGTTATTTTTTTACCAAATTTGTAAACAATGGCTTTATCCTTTTAACATCGGGAACACTATAATAAATCTGCCCACGTTAATCAACATTAGACTGCCTCAAATTGTTGCTCAGATTAAATAAAATGACAAAACTTTTCTTCCACATATAAAAAGTGCAACATTAAAAAGTTTCAAGTCAAGGTATCCTGCTTAATTTATCACAGCATTTGGGAAGCCTGTAGTTGATTTTTATTATGTAAATGTTATATTTTTATCAACATGTGATAGCAGGGACCCTGCCATTCAAAGGTTTTCTGTCCGTAAAACACACACACACACACACGTGCACACGCACACACACACAGACGCCGCAAAATGAGCAAACGTTACGCTAAAAGCTAATCAGCCTTCAACTCAAGCCAAAACTGCGAGCAAGCTGAGCAGCAGTTTAAGTTTCTAGAAGGTCAACGGGCTCGTAGTGATGTTAGTAGTAGTTGACTGGAAGGTGTTATCATTTGGGGAGAGTACGCTGCCTTATGCTCACCTGTTAAACACCTATCTGCTCAACGCTGAAGCATTTACTACATGCGCTCTGAATACGCACTGCTAATTGGCTGTTAACGCTCTGAATACGCACTGCTGATTGCCTGGTACCGCTACATATGTAACCAATCAGATGGTTGTGTGGGTGGGACAATGCTGGGTGCTGAGACAGAGGCAGAAGAAGCAAAGCAGCTTGTTACCACAGGCTACCCCTGTAGTAAATTTTAAATGTGCTCTATAAATAAAGTTGATTTGATTTGATTTAAGACTTTAGCTTAGAAACTTGTTCGGTACACCCCCGTACCGAACCGAAACCCCCGTACCGAAACCGTTCAATACAAATACACGTACTGTTACACCACTAACTGCATCACTACATAAAAATTCAGCTCGAAAGGGATTTGTTGCTCCAGACTTACCATACAACTAAACCTGTTAGACACAGTCCTAAACTGTGTCTGGGCTGCGAGACACTCTTCATCCGGGCCACACAACAGGACGGAAATATGGTAATACTGCTTCTCAAATGAATACATGCATGGGCGATCACACCCTGAATATCATCACACTAGATATGATGCGCTTGCTGGGCTTGTGCTTAAGTATTCAGACATTTTGCAACAATAGATCTGTAAGACAAACTTAGGTGCAGCATTGATCGTTATTACATTGCAAGCAGCTTTATCCAAGCAAGACAACTCTCTTTTCCTTCTGAAAAAAAGCCATTCTTCACTTCCACAACATATAAATACAGCTATTAAGTTCCTGAAAGCACTCATACTACATCTATAAGCGCAGTGATACGACTATAGCAATTCCTATTGGCTTCCACATAACACTGTTCTCATAGGACAATGAAAATTTATTGAGTAGCTCAATGCATCAACAACGGTCTGTTTATACCAGGCCTGGGCAATTATTTTGACTCAGGGGCCAAATTTAGAGAAACAAGTGTGTCTGGGGGCCGGTATATCTATTAGGACACTAATACAAAACCTCACACTAATGTCTGATTGAATGCTAAAAACAGACCGCCTTGAAAAACGGAATTTATTTTAACATTTTCTACTGAATGAGACACCCACAAAGTACATGACAATCATTTGTGATTTATGATATTAACTATGAAGGATAAAACACTGAATATTGACTACATATGAACGTCACTCCCCCCTCTTCATCCATATATTTTACAAGCAAGCGAAACGCAACAAAAATGCAACAAACACAGTGAAATATGAACATGAAGGGTAAAAAAAACCCACCTACAATCTGATATCTGATATATTACTAAGCTTTAGAACTTTGTTGTAAAAATCTCCTTCTGCGTCTGTCCCTGACACCCGTATTTCAGGCTATGGAAACATTCTGTGGAAACGCTCCTGACCCACACTGCTTGGAGCCTCATCTGAGCTGCTGTGTCGTACATTACCATAGTAACTAATTAGTTGACGATAGTAACTAATTAGATGACCATAGTAACTAGTATATCACGCAGATTCCAACCATTGAAATACTTAAAACAGTTGAAGACGTCCGATCATTTGAAAACATCACTGCACATCATGATGGCAGCTACAGTTTCCAGCCTAAAGATCTAAAAAAAATATTTGAGAATATCCGACGGGCCTGAATGAAAAGCTTAACGGACCGCATGTGGACCTCGGGCCTTGATTTGCCCAGGTCTGGTTTAGACAATGTAAAGATGAGTACCTGGAGCAGATCAGTGCCTGTTGGAGACCAGAAAAGATAACATATTGCTGAACCCACTGGCTATAATACAAACACAAAATGTAAAAAAATGTGACAACAAACCATGTTGGATGTTGTACATTGAATGGTGAATGACTTATTATTAATAAAAAAATAACTACATTTACAATTTATGACTTATTCATCTACGGAAGTATCTGCAAAATCCAAAAGCCGCCAATAACTGTTTTAGCTATATGTAACGGAATGAAGGAAACTGAGTGAACACGCTTGTTATTATTTATACATTGACTATTGTCATAGCTATAACATAAAATCCTTTTATTTTATGTAATGAGAGTGTAACGCCGGTTCGGCATCGTGGTACCAAGTTCGAATCCCTCGAGGATGCGTCAAACGAAGAACACAACAAAGGTAGGATCTAACAAATTTATTAACAAAAAGTGAGCTCTGAACAAAAACACTGTAGCAAATAAAAAGGGAAACAAAAGACGCTAGCGTGAAAGCTAGGAAATATTAAGAACTAAGACTTGGCACGATGGCACAAAAGTAAAAACAAAGATGATTAGCATGAAAGCTAAAGATGACAATAAGGTGGCTTTGCTGATGAGCTAGCGAGAAAAACATACTTGACGTTACTTTTTGCATGTGGGCAAATTAGAGTCCCAGAAAGAATAAACAGAAAAGGCTGGCTTATAAAGGAGGGTGATTAGCGGAAGCAGGTGTGCGGACCGAGTGTAGCAGGTGAACTAATGAGTAACCATAGTGATGGACAACACAGGAAATAAACGGGTCGGATGGAGAATGAAACAAAGATGGAAAAATAAACAACATGTGAAGATCCAAGTCATGGATCGCAACAGAGAGCCCTCAGGACATGAAATAACACCTACATTTACACTGGTAAAAAGGCGTAACTCGATGCTGCATAAGCCTGAGCCAATAAGGGGCCCCCGATCTTGAACAGCCCACTGTAATTAGTTTGGTCTCATCTAGGGGCCAATACTACCGTACTATATGGTTGGGCCATATGTCCTAAACTCTATCGTGAGATATAATTGCAGCCTTCTGCGATAACGATATATTATTTAGTAGGGCAGTGGGGAAAAATCGATTCGAATGTGAATCAAATCGAATACGTTGTGCGATTCAGAATCGATTCTCTCTTCTTTTTTTTTTTAAATCGATTTAAAAAATAAAAAATACAATCA
Source organism: Nerophis ophidion (assembly GCF_033978795.1). NCBI lineage: Eukaryota > Metazoa > Chordata > Actinopteri > Syngnathiformes > Syngnathidae > Nerophis > Nerophis ophidion. Next base: position 29,752,115 of record NC_084632.1, on the reverse strand, counting down.
ATCCAACAAACCACTACACAGCAATACCCTAACAATACAATACAATTCCAAAACCAAACCTGACCCAGCAACACTCAGAACTGCAATAAACAGAGCAATTGAGAAGACACAAACACAACACAGAACAAATCAAAAGTAGTGAAACAAAAATGAATATTATCAATAACAGTATCAATATTAGTTATAATTTCGGCATAGCAGTGATTAAAATCCCTCATTCACATTATCATTAGACACTTATAAAAAAAAAAAAGAATAATAGTGTCACAGTGGCTTACACTTGCATCGCATCTCATAAGCTTGACAACACACTGTGTCCAATGTTTTCACAAAGATAAAATAAGTCACATTTTTGACTGATAAAACATTGTCCTTTATAATTATATAAGCTTTTTTTTTTTTTATCTACTACTCTGCTAGCATGTCAGCAGACTGGGGTAGATCCTGCTGAAATCCTATGTATTGAATGAATACAGAATCGTTTTGAATCGGAAATATATCGTTTTTGAATCGTGAATCGCGTTAAATCGAAAAAATTGATATATTATCGAATCGCGACCCCAAGAATCGATATTGAATCGAATCGTGAGACACCCAAAGATTTGCAGCCCTATTATTTAGTCTATAAATGATAATAGAACAAAGTAAAAAAAAAGGTTAGAAAGTCTCCTAAATTAGCTGGTGACGTATGTTCTAACACAGGGGTAGGGAACCTATGGTTCCAGAGCCAGATGCGGCTCTTTTGAGGACTGCATCTGGCTCTCAGATAAATCTTAGCTGACATTGCTTAACACGATAAGTAATGAATAATTCCGCTGGTAATCACGATGTTAAAAATAACGTTCAAAATATAAAACATTCTCATGCATTCTAATCCATCCATCCGTTTCAACCGCACCTGTTTAAAAAATAACAATGTTATTCAAAATAATTAGGGACTTATTATACTCTAAAAATGTAGGTTTTACTTAAAAAATGCACGCATTTAGTTGTATTCAATGTGAAAAAATATGATATGGCTCTCACGGAAATACATTTTAAAATATTTGGCTTTCATGGCTCTCTCAGCCAAAAAGGTTCCCGACCCCTGTTCTAACATGTCATTTTCGGGTTGGATTATTTTCTCAAAACTTTTATTAATCTACTTGTTAATTTAATGTTCTGGTTACTTAGTAATGTAACATAATTATATCTACAATTTTGTTAAAATGCAATAGGCGCTGATTATTTTGATGTTTCAATACTTTATATTAGTTTGGGGCGATACTACAAATTAGGAATACACAACTAATAGACATCGAGGTTTTAATTAATGCGATAAAGAACAGCTAAGTTAACTTTTTTCCCCCTCACCAGCATTTGAGTGCCTGACATGTTAGCCAATCAGATTTGCTGAGCCTGGCATTTGTTCGTCTCACCCTACAAACAAGGAGAAAGAGGTCTCACTATCACTATACAATCTTTGTCTGGGTGGGCAGAGCGCAGGGCGCCAGCTTTACACAAAAGTTAGGAGGAAAAAGATATGAGTACAAAGCCAAATGTACTGTTTCAGCTTCAAATTGGATAGGCAATATACATACATTAATACAGAGAATGATGTGATCATGCGATGATAAAAAAGAAAAAGACAATGACCTTGTTTTTCCAACTGGGGAAAAAGCACTTTAGCATGTTCAATATTTATCTAAGTTACATTTTTGCTTACAGAAATGAGTCAATTTTATTTTGTTGTTTATTTATTTATTTAAGATAGTTATTTAGCCTAAAATTACAGTACAAATGTTAAACAATTATACCGTAATAAGAAATACAACTTTATATATTTTTAAATGGTTACCTACCTGCATTGAAATCATACATTACAATAAAATTTATAAAATTGAAATCCAAGTGAAAAATTAATTTTTTGTTGCAGCAACATTCCCTCATTAAGGTATCATTTCTTCAAGTGCAAAATAATGACAGTAAATATGTAGGATATTTTTCTGAAACTCTGGACAGGATATAATGCACAGCAATTTTATTGTGGAGGCTCGAAATGTGCGCTTGTTTTTTTTCTGCCGCATTTGACAACAGTGATGCGTTCAGGGATGTTTGTAAAGTGAAGTACCGGCCATCTCTCAAATTACAGC
>NC_084632.1:29704983-29747483 GCF_033978795.1 Nerophis ophidion | reverse complement strand
TGCATAACGTGACATAAATACACGCACCCTCAAAATTAAAATTTTACTCATTTATTAACAAAACTGTACCACATTAATAGAAGGATAACAAATTAAAGGAAAATATTTTGTTTGTTTCACAACACCTCAGTCACCTGTTATTAAGCATATCTAGCCTTATAACTGTGGCTATGACAACAAATTAACAAAAAGACAAAAGTTAACTTTTTTTTCTGTTATTGAGGTAGCCAGACTAGTTAAGTTGACAACGAAAATAAAAGAGCAAGAAATGCATTCATATTAACTCAGTTTTAAATTATGAAAAAGGTTGCAAATTATACATTACATGACATTTACTGTACAAGCAAGTCCATCCAAGAAACCAAAAAGTGTACAGAAGTAGAAACAAAGCTGATAGCAGACCTACTGTATAGTATCTGCAAGGAACTAACTACAGTAGAGTGCTGTGTAAAAATGTTAACTTCTTTTAGCTTCTCAGAATGTTGTCATTTAAACAATTCCCAGAAATCCCAGAGGGTAAAAAGAAAAATGGTTCCTGATGATAATACACGCATGATGAAGTCGAATTAAATCCGGTTAATGGTCCAATGTTTCAATTTGTTTTAATAAACTCAATGCTGCGTACAAGAAGACATCTTTAGAGGTGAATACATAATATTTAAAAATAGGTATAATATGTTTTTTTGGTTACATGAGGAAAACAGCCAACACTCTCGTTTTGGTTACCATTGAAGGGATTTCTTGCACATGCAGGCATACAAAAACCCTTGTGCACTTGCTCTTGGGGGAATTGTGCACACTCATCCATAAATCTCATCTTAATCCTAATTCATTAGTCATATTAGCAGATGCAGTAGTTTATATCGAGGCATCTTTATTCATTAACGGACATTAGGTTTCTAGAATAGAAATTGCAAGCAAACTACACATACAGTATTTGTTTAATACATACAATCACACATTTAGACTGAACAGATGTCAATATTACTAGAAAATGAGACCGTGCAGATAAATTAGGGATTGTTATTGTAAAATGATGCATAATTTTACCATAATGTGTTTTTATTTATGTATTTAAAATATACTGGAATGTTCACAATTGTGTACGCCACAAAGCCCCAAAGTTGTCATATTTGATTTAAGCGGCGGTCTTGCTACCGCAGTGATGTATCCTAACTTAGCCAAGAGTTTCAATTATAGCACACTTTATTTGTGTTTAATTGGACCTGTTTCTCATTTCAGAATGAGTGTGGTCGGCTGATGCAGGCTTTTATTACATATTCAAGCTGTGTAGCTGAGATAGGCGCCAGCGCCCCCCGCGGCCCCAAAAGGGAATAAGCGGTAGAAAATGGATGGATGGAAGCTGTCAATGCAATACACAGTACCGGTGGAGAAACTGAGGAGCGCAGCAAGCCAAATTAATGGCTAAATAACAAAACGGCAGCTGCAAAGCCCATGTTAATGTATGTGGATGGCTCTTGTTATGATCTGGGAGAAACAACAACAAAATATATTACACGAAATTAGGGCTGTGCGATATAAAAAATGACTATATTGTGATATCAGAGTATACGTTCTCACGCAGTTGCTTTTAGCTGCGGGCATCACATGACAGGCTCTCCTCGCTCTTTCCTGTATCTCCTTGTCACAGACAAGCGCGCCTTCTTACACGCGTCACATACTGTCACGTCATACGTCACATATGTATACGCCCTCGCGGAGGTAGCGGCGTGGGTAACGTTAGCTGCGATGAGTCACGATTGGTTAGGGACAGGCCAATCAGAGGCAAGATAGGGTTTACGTCGACTGGGAATTAAAAAGTGCCTGCCTGCAATTTTTATTTATTTTTTTATCCAAGTTTGATACATTTTGTATTATTTGCACTATTTTACGTAGAAATAATATTTTTCTATTTCAGTTATGTTATATACAAACCCCGTTTCCATATGAGTTGGGAAATTGTGTTAGATGTAAATATAAACGGAATACAATGATTTGGAAATCATTTTCACCCATTTTCAGTTGAATATGCTACAAAGACAACATATTTGATGTTCAAACTGATATACTTTTTTTTTTTTTTTTGCAAATATTCATTAACTTTGGAATTTGATGCCAGCAACACGTGACAAATAGGTTGGCAATAAATACTGATAAAGTTGAATAATGCTAATCAAACACTTATTTGGAACATCCCACAGGTGTGCAGGCTAATTGGGAACAGGTGGGTGCCATGATTGGGTATAAAAACAGCCTCCCAAAGAATACTCAGTCTTTCACAAGAAAGGATGGGGTGAGGTACACCCCTTTGTCCACAACTGCGTAAGCAAATAGTAAAACAGTTTCAGGACAACGTTTCTCAAAGTGCAATCGCAAGAAATTTAGGGATTTCAACATCTACGGTCCATAATATCATCAAAAGTTTCAGAGAATCTGGAGAAATCACTCCACGTAAGCGGCATGGCCGGAAACCAACATTGAATGACCGTGACCTTCGATCCCTCAGACGGCACTGTATCAAAAACCAACATCAAACACTAAAATATATTACCACATGGGCTCAGGAATACTTCAGAAAACCATTGTCACTAAATACAGTTCTGTAAGTGCAAGTTAAAGCTCTACTATGCAAAGCGAAAGCCATTCATCAACAACATCCAGAAACGCCGCCAGCTTCTTTGGGCCCGAGATCATCTAAGATGGACCGATGCAAAGTGGAAAAGTGTTCTGTGGTTTGAAGAGTACACATTTCAAATTGTTTCAGGAAATATTCGACATCGTGTCATCCGGACTAAAGGGGAAGCGAACCATCCAGACTGTTGTCGACGCAAAGTTCAAAAGCCAGCATCTGTGATGGTGTGGGGGTGCATTAGTGCCCAAGGCATGGGTAACTTACACATCTGTGAAGGCACCATCAATGCTGAAAGGTACATGGATGTTTTGGAACAACATATGCTGCATTCTAAGCGCCGTCTCTCTCATGGAAACCCCTGCTTATTTCAGTAAGACAATGCCAAGCCACATTCAGCACGTGTTTCAACAGCGTGGCTTCGTAAAAAAAGAGTGTGGGTACTTTCCTGGCCTGTCTGCAGTCCAGACCTGTCTCCCATCGAAAATGTGTGGTGCATTATGAAGCGTAACATACGACAGCGGAGACCCCGGACTGTTAAACGACTGAAGCTCTACATAAAACAAGAATGGGAAAGAATTCCAATTCCAAAGCCTCAACAATTAGTTGCCTCAGTTCCCAAACGTTTATTGAGTGTTGTTAAAAGAAAAGGTGGTGTAACACAGAAATGAACATGCCCTGTCCCAACTACTTCCGCACATGTTGCAGACATGAAATTCTAAGTTAATTATTATTTGAAAAAAAAAAAATTAAGTTTAGGAGTTTGAACATCAAATATCTTGTCTTTGTAGTGCATTCAATTGAATATGGTTGAAAAGGATTTGCATATGAGCGATATACTAAAATATTTGAACACAGCATGCAATAACTAAAAATTAATGTCGTATTTTTGAACCGCGCTTTACTTATCCCAGGCAACAGTCCTATGACGTAAATACTAATTCTGCCCATAATGTTAGCCCTCCATCCATCCATTTTCTACCGCTTATTCCCTTTTGGGGTCGCGGGGGGCGCTGGCGCCTATCTCAGCTACAATCGGGCGGAAGGCGGGGTACACCCTGGACAATTCGCCACCTCATCGCAGGGCCAACACAGATAGACAGACAACATTCACACTCACATTCACACACTAGGGCCAATTTAGTGTGCCATAATGTTAGCGATATTAGTTATTAAATTGAAATTAATGCCTAATCATTGAGATAAGCGAGGCGAGACATATTCTGGCTGGTTTCAAAGCGGGCAGTAATGGCTCGAGTTCACGTCTGCCGCCAGCTTTCACCCCGGCAGGGAATTGAAGAGAATTATATTTATTCAGCACTTTTATCTAGTGACCTAAAGCGCTTTACATAGTGAAACCCATTATCCAAGTTACATTTTTAAACCAATGTGGGGGGCACCGGGAGCAGGTGGGTGAAGTGTCTTGCCCAAGGACACAACAGCTGTGACTAGGATGGAACCTAGAACTTGCTGGAGAAGAGTACCACTCGGCCAGGAACGAAAAATGTCACATAGCGGTGAATTAGTTTGTGGTCAAAAGCTTTCAACAATTTGCCACATAGATGCCCCTTCAGAAGGTTAATATTTAATTGTAGTCAGAGAAAAGTTGCATGTTTTCTTCCGACCACATTTTCACTCTCATACAACTTGAATGTCTCATAAAAAGGTCCATTCATGTCAGCAATTCAACTTCAAATATGAAACTATAAGGTAATTCATTACATACAAACTGAGATATGTCAAGCCTTTATTTATTATGTTTGTGATTATCATAGCTTAGTTTACCAAACAAAAAAACAGTAAGCCAGAGGTTCTTAAACTTTTTTATACCAAGTACCACAACTAAAACAAAAAACCCGTCTCTCTAAGTACTACCATAATACCAACATTAAAATACAGTAGCGTAGTAAGCCCAAGTTTTCAATAAAACCAAAGCAGAAGAATTGATATACTAGCACACACACAAGTGAGCTAATGCTGCTCTGTCTAGGTGCTGACGTCACTCGTCACTTAGCAAAATACACCTTTTTAAAGGCACGCACACGCACACGCACTCACACACACACACACACACACACACACACGTGTCTCAACTGCATTAGCTAAATATTTAAAGGGGAACATTATCACCACACCTATGTAAGCGTCAATTACCTTGATGTTGCAGGAAAAAGCCCATATGTTTTTTTAACCAATTCCCGAACTCTAAAAGGGTGAATTTGGCGATTTAAACTCCTTTCAATTGATAGCCAGTCGGAACGATGACGTCAGCTCTGTTATTTCCCGTTTTTTCGACTGTTTTCGTGTACCTTGGAGAAATCATGCCTCGTCGGTGTGTTGTCGGAGGGTGTAACAACACGAACAGGGACGGATTCAAGTGGCACCAGTGGCCAAAAGATGCAAAAGTCCCTTGTTTCTTCCGCACACTTTACCAGCGACAGCTATGCTACGACAGAGATGACAAGAATGTGTGAATATCCTGCGACACTCAAAGCAGATGCATTTCCAACGTGAATTAATGCACAAAGGTGAGTTTTGTTGATATTATTGACTTGTATGGAGTGTGCTAATCCGACATATTTGGTCACAGCATGACTGCAAGCTAATCGATGCTAACATGCTATTTAGGCTAGCTGTATGTACATATTGCATCATTATGCCTCATTTGTAGCTATATTTGCATCCAGCCTTTCCCTCCACTCACATTAAATGCCAAACAAACACATACCAATCGTTGGTTAGAAGGCGATCGCCGAATTCGTCCTCGCTTCCTCCCGTGCCGCTGTCTGTCGTGTCGTTTTCGCTTGTATTCGGTTCAAAGCGATATAGCTCAATAGCTTCAGTTTCTTCTTCAATTTCGTTTTCGCTATCTGCCTCCACGCTCCAACCATCCGTTTCAATACATGCGTAATCTGTTTAATCGCTTGCGCCGCTGAAATCCGAGTCCGAATCCCAGCTTCTATGCTATACCTTTCTGTGCTATCCGCCATGTTTGTTTCTGGTGGCTTCACGCAGTGATGTCACAGGACAATAGGGTGGATATAGCGATGGTGTAAATCAGGCACTTTGAAGCCGTTTTTCGGGATATTGTGTGATGGGTAAAATTTTGAGAAAAACTTCGAAAATTAAAATAAGCCACTGGGAACTATTTTTTATTGGTTTTGACCCTTCAGAAATTGTGATAATGTTCCCCTTTAAAGTGCTTTTGGTTTTTGGAAGTAATGCATTAATCACTTTCGTTGGTAATCAATATGAAAAAGTAATTAATCTAGTAATTCAATTACTTTTTTGTTAAGGTAATGACAAACTATAATTAACTACATTTTTAAAGTAAATGTCTGAACACTGATGATCAAGGGTCTTAAACTCAATATGGACAATGGACAATAACCACATTCACCAACGATAGCACTGAACTTGACTTTGCATCGCTGCACTCTTGTGACCATCTCCACGTATCTGTTACAATGTTGCAAGGATGTCAAAATCTGTTAATCTATTGAATGTTTGGACTGGGTTCCATCCATCCATGTTCTACCGCTTGTCTCTTACGGGTAGGCAGGGGGTGCTGGAGCTTATCCCAGCTGCACATGGACGGAAGGCGTTGTACAGCCTGGACAAGTCGCCACTTCATCTGGGGTTTAGGAACATGTGCCACTTTATATCAAACTGTGCAGTGTTGATGCTCTTAACTTGCTCTTAACCGGCATAGCTCGGTTGGTAGAGTGGCCGTGCCAGCAACTTGAGGGTTGCAGGTTCGATTCCCGCTTCCGCCATCCTAGTCACCGCCGTTGTGTCCTTGAGCAAGACACTTTACCCACCTGCTCCCAGTGCCACCCACACTGGTTTAGATGTAACTTAGATATTGGGTTTCACTATGTAAAGCGCTTTGAGTCACTCGAGAAAAGCGCTATATAAATATAATTCACTTCACTTCACTTAATGTTGTTGTTGTTGTTGTTCTCTTTGACAATGGCAATACATTGAATTGAATTGAATACCTTGGGGCCGCTGGAGCCAGAGTTAGGTGAGCCTGGGCCGCATCAGGTATTTCACAAGAAAAGTTTTGTTGAAAAACTGTTGCTGAAATGTCTATTTGTATTTTTTTAAGCAAAATACGATTTAGTTCCATCCATCCATCCATTTATCCATTTTCTACCGCTTATTCCATTTGGGGTTGTGGGGGGCACTGGTGCCTATCTCAGCTACAGTCGGGCGGAAGGCGGTGTACACCCTGGACAAGTCGCCATCTCAATAATACAATATTATATTTAGTAGTAGTAATATAATATATATTGTTGACAGACAGGTGTCGCTATATGACGGCAGACTACATAAAATCCCTTACTTTTCTTTTAACCTGCCGCGTACACATCACTTTGAGAGAAAGAGTACATATACCGTATTTCTTCCTTGAATAGCTGCCGGGGCGCTAATTAATTTAAAATTCCTTCTCACTCCTGCGCTTATTCAAGGCATGCGGTAAAAGTAAGCAGGCGACAATTATTTTAAAACCTCTTCTCACCCCTGCGCTTACCAATGGCATTCAGTAAAAATTGAGTGCGATATAAAATTAAAAAATTAAAAATAATAAATTTTTCTGGGGCCGCGGCCCGGTGGTTGGGGACCACTGCTCTACAACATGTCATCACGCCCACCTTTACGACATGCTATCTGCGTGCCGGTCGGACGCATGCATATCGCTGCTTCTCATACCAGATTGCAATACATACTTGGTCAACAGCCATACCTTTTACACTGATGGTTGCGAAATAAACAACTTTAACACTCTTACTAATATGCGCCACACTCTGTGAACGCACACCAAACACATTTCTGGAAAACATTGGCTCCGTAACACATTATAAACGCTACATAAGAATTACCCAGAATTCCAATGCATCCATGACTCTTGGCTATATTATACACGTGCCCCCCTACCCCGCCCACCTCAACCGGCGCACGGAGAGAGGGGGGGTGGGGGTTTGGCGCTAGCGGAATGTATAGTATAGCCAAGAGTCATGGATGCATTGGAATTCTGGGTAATTCTCATGTTGCGTTTATAATGTTTTACAGAGCCAATGTTCTCCAGAAATGTGTTTGGTGTGGGTTCACAGAGTGTGGCACATATTAGTAAGAGTGTTAAAGACAAGTTGTTTTGTATCACAACCATCAGTATGATCTGTATGGCAGTGGAACAAGACCCCTGGTTTACACATAGTGAAAGCAAAAAAAAAAACTCCTCCACCATTTTGGAAATGACGAAAGGGGAAGCGTCACTCGTGATGTCACGACTTTGACCAGGCGGTAAAAGTAAGCATGCGCTAATAAATTTGGGGAGCGAGTTTGACCCGGCAGTAATTCAAGGCAGGCACATATTACATGCCCGGCAGCTATTCAAGGAAACACGGTGTGTATAATGTCCTGCTGGGGAGCAACCTAAGCATTGTTTTGGAAGTGTTGTGAACGCAGCGCGCTGGAACAAATGTCCTCGTGTGCCCAATAGAAACGAGGCAGCCAGCCAGGCACGGAAGAAAACTCTCCATGCCAACGCTACTGTAACGTTCATTCATTAAGAAATGTTTCTCTGCTTGCATCAAGCTCAGTCAATGTCACGCCCCCGAGAGTAATTCACCCCACCGTAATTGGTAGGTTCATTCAGGTCCGTACACAACAATGCAAAGTGTGGGTCATTTAAAACTTGTGGGCCGTACTAACAAACTTTCTTTTTAAGGTGGAGCCACAAAATATCGCCAATTGCGGGCCCCGAGTTTAAGATCCATGCTGATGATGTGTGAATAAAAAAAGTCTACCTTTATTCACTTGCCTTATTGAAACAATAGTCTTCTCAATGTTTTACTTAGTTACTTATTGGCATACAATGTATAATACTACATTGTATTTACAAAAGTACTTTATTAAAGACAAAAGTTTTACATTGTCATTTTATTGTGAAAACTGGAGATAACTATGTACAGTGGGACAAAAAGGTATTTAGTCAGCCACCGATTGTGCAAGTTCTCCGACTTAAAATGATGACAGAGGCCTGTAATTTTCATCATAGGTACACTTCAACTGTGAGAGACAGAATGTGGAAAAAAAATCCAGGAATTCAAATTGTAGGAATTCTAAATAATTTATTTGTATATTATGGTGGAAAATAAGTATTTGGTCAACCATTCCAAGCTCTCACTGATGGAAGGAGGTTTTGGCTCAAAATCTCAGGATACATGGCCCCATTCAAAAAAGGATAAATGGATGATACAGCAGAGGATTGGGAGAATGTCATGTGGTCAGATGAAACCAAAATAGAACTTTTTGGTATAAACTCAACTCCTCGTGTTTGGAGGAAGAAGAATACTGAGTTGCATCCCAAGAACACCACACCTACTGTAAGCATGGGGGTGGAAACATCACGCTTTGGGGCTGTTTTTCTGCTAAGGGGACAGGACGATTGATCCGTGTTAAGGAAAGAATGAATGGGGCCATGTATCGTGAGATTTTGAGCCAAAACATCCTTCCATCAGTGAGAGCTTTGAATGGTTGACCAAATACTTATTTTCCACCATAATTTACAAATAGATTCTTTAAAATTCTTACGATGTGAATTCCTGGATTTTTTTTTTTCACATTCTGTCTCTCACAGTTGAAGTGTACCTATGATGAAAATTAAAGACCTCTGTCATCATTTTAAAGTGGGAGAACTTGCACAATCAGTGGCTGACTAAATACGTTTTTGCCCCACTGTATTTGCATGCAATGTGCAATGCTATATTTTTGTTGACAGAAGTACTTTTTTTAAGCCAGAAGTATTGTTTCCCAAAATAAGATCTTAATTTGGTTCTTTGAAAAGTATTCCATAAAAAGCACAAAACATTTCTGGTCTAAAAAGAACAACATTACTCAAATTAGAATGTTGCTAAGAGTAAGATGCAGTTTGTCAAGACGTGGACTGTGATGTGTATTGTTTTCCCGAGGTGCAAAGCGATTGGACCGGACACGACGTGAAAGTAATGACATATTTTAATTATACTATAAACAGGAACAAACAAAAGGCGCTCTAAGCGGAGGTTCAAAACTTGACTATGAAAACAAAACTTGCACTATGGCAAAACTATGGACATAAAACAAAAACTCGCACTATGGCATGAATAACAAAAAACTTACTTGGAACGAGAGGGAACATGGGTCTTTGGCATAGATACATGGGTGTGTAGGGGGTGAAGAGGATGATAGAGTGTGATGTCGCCAGGCTAACAACAACAGGCTTAAAAAGTGACGTGGTGATTGGCAACAGGTGCACGAGTCCAACTGAATCAGGTGCGTGACATGGGGACAGGTGAAAACGAATGGGTTGGCATGGAAACAAAACAATGGATTGAAAAAACAGGAACTAATGGAGTCTTGAAGTAATCTAACAAAACATGATCACAAAGACATGACAGTTTTAGATCAAACAAAATAAAAACTTGTTTTGAATTACAGTATCTCTGCCATTTCAATGCTTGTTTGTTTTTTTAAAGTGAGGAAAACAATCGTAATAAATCGTAAACAATTTTGTTGGGGAAAACAACTGATTTTATTAAATATGGTCATATAGGCCGGCTCTCCTTTTTACACTGAACACAAATGTTGACACACTGATATTGAAGTGGAGCCTTTTCTTTATCTTATTCACCTGGTAATGTCATATAACCGAGAATAAATTTAATAAAGGCAACCAATAAAAGATAATGACTTGTATATATCCGCCATATCTGTCAATGTCATTTCTTGATTGGAATAAATTGTACAAGAGCAATAAAATGAAAATATAGAGGCATTGGCTTCTTGTCACACTGCGCCAATAAAGTGTACGTGTGCAAACATGTAGATTCACCCCTTAAGATCTATCATCATTACTGTGCAGTGTCAGGGGTTTGCTGGGAGGAGGGACAAAGTGTGTCAAATCGTTCTGCTAGATCTATAATAAGCAGCATCATGAGCCAAGAACTACTGTGCTACAATAGACAGGACAAAACAAATGATGCAACACATGAGGTAAAACAATAAAGGAAGACTAAAAAGAGATACCGTAAGCATGGCCTTCATCGTGAGGTTAAAGGATTAAAAAAAGTTGCTGAGTGGTATGTCAGACGTTGAAATAGAGGTCAGTATCTATTGTCTAGGTGGCTGGATCATTAAAAATTATGGGGAAGGAGTGGATGCGAGCTAAAAGTGAAAAAAGCATCACTTGTGATATCGTCACTGAATTTTTACTTGGAAAAAACAATTCTCATTCGACCACTACAAACAGCAACAACACCATTTTACCAATTATGAAATTAACTTAAAATCATAATTAATATCTACAGCGTTTTATTTTTAATAAATGAAATGACTTGGTATGTTCCCGTAGGGATGTGAGTCTTACAACAAGTCATGATTTGGTTGAACTGACTTTAAATGTTATATATATATATATATATATATATATACACACACACACACACACACACACACACACACACACACACACACACACATAGAAATACAACAGGGTCATTCAAAACAAATACGCCAAAATCACCACGCATTTATTCAGTCCTGTCTGGGAGAGATCAACCCAAGCCAAGAAACTAAACCCAGCACTGATCAACATCTGCCGCTTGATCACTAGTCTCTTGAAGCCTACCAACCTGGACAACCTACATTTCCTCACTAGCATTGCCCCTGCAGACGTGAGACGGGAAGTTGCCAGCAGAGTAAGTAGAGTTCACAAAAGCTACCAGTGATGAACGCCACCTCCTCCATGGATGTGAACCCTCAGCCCAACGTCTGAAGTCAAGGAGAAGCTTCGTCAGCAATGTCCAGCCCCTAACAACATCTCGGGAAGAAACCAGACTCCAGTTATGGACACAAAGACTAGAGAAAGACCCCACTCCTATTGACATGGGAATCCCCCCTTCTAAAGACCTGCCCACCGGGTCAGAAATGCCATGGGTCCAATGGAAGACACTAAACCACCTGAGAACAGAAAGGGGGCGATCAAAAGCTGCTATGGCCAGGTGGAACTACAAAACCGATCCAACCCCCTGCGAATGTGGAGAAAAGGACAATACGATGCAGCACTGCCTTGTCTGTCCTCTGTTACCCAACCAGTGCAGCTTAAAAAATCTTGCAGAGTTCAACGACAACGTAAAAGACTGTGTAAAGAAATAGGAAACTGTCATACAACCACATGCTTCAAAGTAGGGCTGGGCGATATTTCGATGTAATCGATATATTGTGGGTTTGTCTCTGTGCGATATTGAAAATGACTATATCGCGATATTTGAGTATACGTTCTCCCGCGGTTGCTTTTAGCTGGGGGCATCACACTACAGGCGTTTCCCACTCTTTGATGTCTCTCCTTCTCACAGACAGCAAGCACACTTTCTTACATACGTCACATACGTATACGCCCTCGCGGAGCAGAGAGGTAGCAGCATGGGTAAGGTTAGCTGTGGTGCGAGTGGTAATACGAGATAAAGACGGTGGGAATCCGTTAACATATTCCCACTTGAAGCCAAACCATCGCCAGACGATGGACCCCCTGCTGTTTTTCTTGGGAATTAATTCTTCCTTCATTTGTTACAAGATTTGGCTTCAAGTGGGAATATGTCGTACAGACAACCGTAATTTGTCAAGTGTTGCTACAAAAAGTAGCATTACTGCTAATATGTAGCATCATTTAAAAAGTCACCTACAAGAGAATGAAGAGTGCTTACTCTACATTTCGACATCTCCATTTGGTGCCACACCAACAAAATGCAGAGGCAACCATTTCCACATCACCACCGTATGAAAAACATTTTGAACAACATAAGGAGATGACGTCCGCAGTAACCTACCACATAGCGATTTGATTTACTATTATGCAGCTCATTTTTATTTGACAGTTATTGAAATATCTTGTGTGACATCATGCACAAAAGTTCACTTTATTTGTTTTAAACTATTGTTGTGGCGTTCGGTACAAAAAGTGCACTTTAATTTAGTATGGTTTTGTCATCTTAGCGACATCATGCACAAAAGTGCACTAATAGCTTGTTTTAAAATGTCTCTGACAATCTTGCACTTTCTGTTTTGGAAATGACATGAATGTTCGTGACACTGCTTGATAACTGTTTAATAAAAACAGTTTTGGTCAATTGACTTAGTTGTGATTTCCCCCTCTGCATGAAAGTTTAAAATGAGCATATATTAATTAAGTTTGAACAAGAATGTTTTAATGCAGACACAGAATCATCATACTGCTGGGATTATATGCATCAAGTGTTCATTCAAGACTAAGGCAAAATATTGAGATGTATATCGTGTATCATGACATGGCCTAAAAATAGAGATATTAAAAAAAGGCCATATCGCCCAGCCCTACTTGAAACATACGAAAAAAAGAAAAAGAAGGTTCATTTAATAGAGGAGATATCCAAGTTTTATTGTGTTACAATTTCACCGTGAGGCCATATAATCATTTTGGCCTCGTTCAATTGTAGGAAGACCACGTGTTTAATAAGAGAAGCTTGTTAAAGGTTATGTAAATTTTGATTTAAAAGCAGCTAAATATTCCAATACTAATGTGAACAAAATAATTATTACTTACATTTCAATTGCACAGGCAGACCCATGTATAAAAAGGATTTGTTTTAGTGGTTTAATTCAACACTTGCCAGAACATCTACTCAGATCCATGCCAAGGATTAGTGACTGAAAGACAGAGCCATCTGACATCTGATTGGAGTATCCTTTTTCCCCTCCAACTGGTACCCTATAATCAAACATGGGGGATGTTGAGTGTGTGTGTGTGGTTATGGCATTGGGGTGAAGATTAACAACCATTGTTGCGCTACACATGTCCAGTAATCCTCAACATTATCCGCTTCATTATTGCACTAAGTTCCTGCCACAATCCATGCTGAGAAAAAAAGCAGAGCTGTGCAATTTTAAAATAAGATTTGATGTGGATTGACTATATATTCAATATCATCTGAGAGGCATTGAGTCACATTATATAAACCCCGTTTCCATGAGTTGGGAAATTGGGTTAGATGTAAATATAAATGGAATACAATGATTTGCAAATTCTTTTCAACCCATATTCAGTTGAATATGCTACAAAGATAACATATTTTATGTTCAAACTCATAAATTTTTTTTTTTTTTGCAAATAATTAACTTAGAATTTGATGCCAGCAACACGTGACAAAGAAGTTGGGATAAAAATAGTCAAACAGTTTAAGAAACAACTTTTCTCAAAGTGATATTGCAAGAAATTTAGGGATTTCAACATCTCCGGTCCATAATATCACCAAAAGGTTCAGAGAATCTGGAGAAATCACTCCACCTAAGCGGCATTGCTGGAAACCAACATTGAATGACTGTGACCTTCGATCCCTCAGATGGCACTGTATCAAAAACCGACATCGATATCTAAAGGATATCAATACATGGGCTCAGGAACACTTCAGAAAACTACTGTCACTAAATACAGTTCGTCGCTACATCTGTAAGTGCAAGTTAAAGCTCTACTATGCAAAGCGAAAGCCGTTCATCTACAACATCCAGAAACGCTGTTGGCTTCTCTGGGCCCGAGATCATCTAAGATGGACTGATGCAAAGTGGAAAAGTGTTCTGTGGTCTGACGAGTCCACATTTCAAATTGTTTTTGGAAAAATTAGACATCGTGTCATCCGGACCAAAGTGAAAGCGAACCATCCAGACTGTTATCGACACAATGTTCAAAAGCCAGCATCTGTGATGGTGTGGGGGTGCATTAGTGCCCAAGGCATGGGTAAATTACACATCTGTGAAGACACCATCAATGCTGAAAGATAGATACAGGTTTTGGAACAACATATGCAGCCATCTAAGCGCCGTCTTTTACATGGACGCCCCTGCTTATTTCAGCAAGACAATGCCAAGCCACATTCAGCATGTGTTACAACAGCGTGGCTTCGTAATAAAAGAGTGCGGGTACTTTCCTGGCCCGCCTGCAGTCCAGACCTGTCTCCCATTGAAAATGTGTGACACATTATGAAGCGTAAAATACGACGGCGGGGACCCCGGATTGTTGAACGACTGAAGCTCTACATAAAACAAGAATGGGAAAAAATTCCACTTTCAAAGCTTCAACAATTAGTTGCCCTAGTTCCCAAACGTACATTGAGTGTTGTTAAAAGAAAAGGTGATGTCACACAGTGGTGAACATGCCCTTTTCCAACTGTTTCGGCACGTGTTGCAGGCATGAAATTCTAAGTTAATTATTATTTGCAAAAAAAACTAAGTTTATGAGTTTGAACATCAAATATCTTGTATGTGTAGTGCATTTAATTGAATATGGGTTAAAAAGGATTTGCAAATTATTGTATTCCATTTATTTTTATATCTAACACAATTTCCCAACTCATATGGAAACAGGGTTCGTATCTCATTGTGTAATGTAGTTCTCATGCCCTTGATTTTAAAAATAATAATTCAAAATGGAGAAACAAAATCCACCAAGCACTTTGTTCCTTTCAAACTTCATTTCTCAATTACTACAACTAATTTGAGCCAATTTGCCCATGTGATATTCCCCCCCTTACCTTAAAGGCCTACTGAAATGAGATTTTCTTATTTAAACGGGGATAGCAGGTCCATTCTATGTGTCATACTTGATCATTTCGCAATATTGCCATATTTTTGCTGAAAGGATTTAATAGAGAACATCCACGATAAAGTTTGCAACTTTCGGTGCTAAGAGAAAAGCCCTGCCTGTACCGGAAGTCGCAGACGATGACGTCAAATGTTTGATGGCTCCTCACATATTCACATTGTTTTTAATGGGAGCCTCTAGCAAAAAATGCCATTCGGACCGAGAAAACGACAATTTCCCCATTAATTTGAGCGAGGATGAAAGATTTGTGTTTGATGATATTGATAGCGATGGACTACAAAAAAAAAAACGCGATTGCATTGGGACGGATTCCGATGTTTTTAGACACATTTACTAAGATAATTCTGGGAAATCCCTTATCCTTCTATTGTGTTGCTAGTGTTTTAGTGAGTTTAATATTACCTTATAGTTGGAAGGGTGTCTCCACGGGTGTCTTGACGCGCAGTGTCTCAGGGGAGTCGACGGCAGCTATGGACGGCACAAGCTCAGCTTTTCTCCGGTAAGAACTGACTTTTTAACCACAATTTTCTCACCGAAACCTCCTGGTTGACATGTGGTCGGGATCCATGTACTCTTGACCCCGCTCTGATCCATAGTAAATTTTTACCTCCAAGAATTTTAAACAAGCAATCACCGTGTGTTTGTGTGGCTAAAGGCTAAAGCTTCCAAATTCCATCTTTCTACTGTGACTTCTCCAATATTAATTGAACAAATTGCAAAAGATTCAGCAACACAGTTGTCCAAAAAAAAGTGTAATTATGCCGTTAAAGCAGACGTCATTTAGCTGTGTGTGTGCGCAACGCTCATACTTCCTAAAAACCCGTGACGTCTTGCGTACACGTCATCATTACAGGACGTTTCGAAGACGAAACTCCCGGGAAATTTAAAACTGCAATTTAGTAAACTAAAAATGCCGTATTGGCAAGTGTTGCAATGTTAATATTTCATTATTGATATATAAACTATCAGACTGCGTGGTAGGTAGTAGTGGGTTTCAGTAGGCCTTTAAACTCGACACATATAGCAAAATTTCTCACTGCACTAAAAATATTGAATATGAAATCTTCAGCATTGATGCAACAGCTGACTATCAGATCCAGAGCACCTCAAATAAATGCCTTTTGTGTGCTTTATTTTAATGGAAGCTCTCTTAATTAGTGACTAATAAGTTTCATTACTTTGGAAGAAACTGGGTTATCTTAATAGGCTTTAACTTATAAAAGCAATGGTTGTACTTAATAGTCACAGCACTGTGTACACTTTTCTCTCCAGCTCGCAGTGCCTCATTGAGATGGATGACAGACAATGAGCCTGATTCCTATATAGAGTTGCATTAGCATGGAAGGAGAGGCGACCTTCATTAAGGGATTGTGATTTGTCTCAACTGATAAGGCTCTGGCCAAGGAGGAGACAAGCGGCACATCGATCCAACACAATGAGCACACTGTGACACACTGGAGCCACGGCGCAGATTAACACTTACTGAAAGGTAAATCAGACGAGGAAGCGGGATACTGCAGGGAGAGACAGAATAGCGGCGATAAGGGAGGAATGAAGAGGACAGTCAATTTGAAGGAGAGACAACATTTGACACAAGGAGCAGAGGGAATGGGGAAGAGCAAAATCAAAAGGGTATGAAAGAAGAATGACACTCCATTGCAGCTCGACCCCACAGCAAGGCTAAATAATTGAACCTTGAAAATATCCCGTTTTGTCCGAAGAAGTATGGACTGAAACTTGAGGGCAAAAAAATACAACAAATATATACTAGTGCTGTCAAAAGCTAAAGGCCTACTGAAATGAGATTTTCTTATTCAAACGGGGATAGCAGGTCCATTCTATGTGTCATACTTGATCATTTCGCGATATTGTCATATTTTTGCTGAAAGGATTTAGTAGAGAACATCCACGATAAAGTTCGCCGTTACCGGAAGTCGCAGACGATGACGTCACATGTTGATGGCTCCTCACATCTTCACATTGTTTTTGATGGGAGCCTCCAACAAAAAGAGCTATTCGGACCGAGAAAACGACAATTTCCCCATTAATTTGAGCGAGGATGAAAGATTCGTGTTTGAGGATATTGATAGCAACGAACTAGAAAAAAAAAAAAAAAAAGTTAAAATAAAAAAAGGCGATTGCATTGAGACGGATTCAGATTTTTTTAGACACATTTACTAAGATAATCCTGGGAAATCCCTTATCTTTCTATTGTGTTGCTAGTGTTTTGTGTTGCTTGAGTTTTAGTGAGTTTAACAGTACCTGATAGTCGGAGGGGTGTGTCCACGGCCGGGTGTCTTGACACCAGTGTCTCAGGGAAGTCGACGGCAGCTTTATGGACGGCGCAAGCTCAGCTGATCTCCGGTAAGAAGCGACTGTTTACCACAATTTTCTCACCGAAACCTGCTGGTTGACATTCGGTCGGGAGCCATGTTCGCTGTGATCCATACTAAAGTTTCACCTCCGGGAATTTTAAACAAGGAATCACCGTGTGTTTGTGTGGCTAAAGGCCAAAACTTCCCAACTCCATCTTTCCACTTTGACTTCTCCAATATTAATTTAACAAATTGCAAAAGATTCAGCAACACAGATGTGTGGAATTATGCGGTTAAAGCAGACGACTTTTAGCTGTGTGTGTGCGCAGCGCTCATATTTCCTAACAGTCCGTGACGTCACGCGTACACGTCATCATTACGCAACGTTTTCAAGAAGAAACTCCCGGGAAATTTTCAATTGCAATTTAGTACACTAAAAAGGCCGTATTGGCATGTGTTGCAATGTTAATATTTCATCATTGATATATAAACTATCAGACTGCGTGGTCGGTAGTAGTGGGTTTCAGGAGGCCTTTAAATCACAATTATAGCAGTAATCATGTAAAAAAGCAGGTTAATCATGCTATTTATTTTAATAATAATACATTTAATTTATATAGCGCTTTTCTAGATACTCAAAACACTTCACAAATAAGTGGCAAACCATCATTCATTCACACCTGGTGGTGGTAAGCTACTTTCGTAGCCACAGCTGCCCTGGGGTAGACTGACGGAAGCGTGGATGCCAGTTTGCGCCAACGGCCCCTCCGACTACAATCTGTCAATCATCATTCATTCACCAGTGTGAGCGGTTCCGGGGGCTTCTTAAGCCAGAGCCGGGCCAGAACGTCGCTACCTGTTACTTAAAGTAAACCTACACGTGTCTAGCTCAATGCGCACTCTCTCTCAGTTTCTCCCCCTCCGTGTTCATTTGTCGTGTGTCCCTTGTCGCCATCCAGCAGCACTCCTCTGTTTCCTGGTGACGAGCTCTGTGTCTCGTCTCCCCATATTCCTTCTGGTTCCCTGGCTGCCCTCTTTGGATCTCGACCTGCCGTCTGGACACAGACTTTGACGCCTCGCTCTTGCCCGTGTCCTGCTCAAGGACAACACGGCAGAGATTTGGATGGTAAGAGGCGGGCAGCAAACCTGCAACCCTCAGGTTCTAACATGGGTGCTCCACCCACTACGCCATACCGTCCCATTTTGACAGCACATGCCTCTTTACTTTAAACATGGATGGTTACTTGAAAGGCGGCGCAGGTTGCTATAGGGTCCGTGATCACTTCAATATTAACAAGTTCAGAGTTGTCAATTTGTGTTTCATCTGACCACAGAGATTTCCTCCAGAAGGTCTTATCTTTGTCCATGTGATGTCAGATGAAACAAAAATTGAGCTGTTTGGCCACAATACCCAGCAAAATGTTTGGAGGAGAAAAGCTGAGGCCTTTAATCCCAGGAACACCAATCCTACCGTCAAGCATGGCGGTTGTAGTATTATGCTCTGGACCTGTTTTGCTGCCTTTGGGACTGGTGCTTTACAGAGAGTAAATGGGACAATAAAAAAGGAGGATTACCCCCAAATTCTTCAGGACAACCTAAAATCATCAGCCCGTAGGTTGGCTCTTGGGCGCACTTGGGTGTTCCAACAAAACAATGATCCCAAACACACAACAAAAGTGGTAAAGAAATGGCTAAATCAGTTAGAATTAAGGTTTTAGAATGGCCTTACCAAAGTCCTGACTTAAACATGTGGACAATGCTGAAGAAACAAGTCCATGTCAGAAAACCAACAAATTTAGCTGAACTGCACCAATTTTGTCAAGAGGAGTGGTCAAAAATTCAACCAGAAGCTTGTAGATGGCTATCAAAAGCACCTTATTGAAGTGAAACTTGTTACTGGACATGTAAGCAAATATTAACATTGCTGTATGTATACTTTTGACCCAGCAGATTTGGTCACATTTTCAGTAGACACATAATCAATTCATAAAAGAACCAAACATCATGAATGTTTTTTTGTGACCAACAAGTATGTGCTCCAATCACTCCATCACAAAAAAATAAGAGTTGAAGAAATTATTGGAAACTCAAGACAGCCATGACATTATGTTCTTTACAAGTGTATGTAAACTTTTGATCGCGACTGTATTTACATATTCGTGGAAGCCTGTCACAGATTTGGCACTTCCGGTTCTCCCTCGCTCATAAACAAATTAGAAAGGAACGATTTTTTACCAGAAAAAAAGAAATGAGCTGTGATGCACCTCAGCGACTTTCCTATAAGTTAAATGTAGTGACGTGCATTTATTTGGTAATCAAATACAAGCGCTCAAAAAAATGTCCGCTGTGCGAGTGAGAGCCCAGACCCGACACTACAAACCCAGGGAGTGTGCATTACAAAGGCGTGTAGAAAACATACAGAAGCGTGCAACCCTACCTTTAGCATTTCTATATATGCTAAGAAAACACAGCTTAGGGACTCTCGCCTGTCGTTTGACAACACTTTGATCGTGACTGGTTTACTTATTTCGCTAGGGAGGCAAATTGTGGCCTGGGGGCTATTTGCTGAATGCACATCTCTTTTTATGGGCCTTGGCACATTGTAGAAATAAAAAAATAAAAAAAAAACAGAAAACAGCAAGAATGGAAAAAAAGAGCAAAAATGCTCAATTGTTAAATTTTAATATTGAATAAAAACCCCCATAATGTGTCTTTAAATGTCATCATTTTTAGCCTATCCATCCATCCATTTTCTACCGCTTATTCCCTTTCAGGGTCGCGGGGGGCGCTGGCGCCTATCTCAGCTACAATCGGGCGGAAGGCGGGGTACACCCTGGACAAGTCTCCACCTCATCGCAGGGCCAACACAGATAGACAGACAACATTCACACTCACATTCACACACTAGGGCCAATTTTAGTGTTGCCAATCAACCTATCCCCAGGTGCATGTCTTTGGAAGTGGGAGGAAGCCGGAGTACCCGGAGGGAACCCACGCATTCACGGGGAGAACATGCAAACTCCACACAGAAAGATCCCGAGCCTGGATTTGAACCCAGGACTGCAGGAACTTCGTATTGTGAGGCAGACGCACTAACCCTTCTGCCACCGTGAAGCCCCATTTTTAGCCTATTTCATTAAAAATTACATGATGTAGTCACGCTATCATCACATTAAAACAATATTTGGAAGAATATTGTTGGTTTTATATACTGAAAAGGTTCCACGCCACAGCTGGTCTTTTAAGATAATAAAATTGTAACTGTTTTATATAAAGTACCTGGAATTAGGGCTGGGCGACATTGGCTTTTATTAATATCGCAATATTTTTATGCCATATTGCGATATTTGATATATATTACGATATTTTGCCTTGGCCTTGAATGAACACTCGATGCATATAATCACAGCAGTATGATGATTCTATGTGTCTACATTAAAACATTCTTCTTCATACTACATTCATATATGCTACTTTTAAACTTTCATGCAAAGAGGGAAGTTTAAAAGTAGCATATATGAATGCAGTATGAAGAAGAATGTTTTTAAACTTCCATGCAAAGAGGGAAGGCTTCACGGTGGGATCTTTCTGTGTGGAGTTTGCATGTTCTCCCCGTGAATGCGTGGGTTCCCTCCGGGTACTCCGGCTTCCTCCCATTTCCAAAGACATGCACCTGGGGATAGGTTGATTGGCAACACTAAATTGGCCCTAGTGTGTGAATGTGAGTGTGAATGTTGTCTGTCTATCTGTGTTGGCCCTGCGATGAGGTGGCGACTTGTCCAGGGTGTACCCTGCCTTCCGCCCGATTGTAGCTGAGATAGGCGCCAGCGCCCCCCGCGACCCCGAAAGGGAATAAGCGGTAGAAAATGGATGGATGCAAAGGGGGAAATCAATTGACCAAAAGTGTATTTATTAAATATTGTTCATTCTCTCACGGGTGATTTCTTAAATGAAAGAACAAATTAATAGTGCTGCTACCTTTTTGTAGTAACACGTCTGCTGCATACTTTGCATATCGCTGTTGTCTGCTGAATATCTTCCCACTTGAAGCCAAAACACCGCCAGATGATGGCCCCCCTGCTCTTTATTTTGGGCATTTATTGTTCTTCCTCCATTTGCGATAAGTGTTGCACCTTCTCTCTCTTGTATTGTCACAAGCTCCGCTCTGATTGTACGACCTGCCTCAGCTAACGTTAGCCATGCTGCTACCTCTCTGATCGGCGAGAGCGTATGACGCTAGACTTGCGAGAGTATGTGACGTATGTAAGAAGGCGGGCTTGTTTTCCGTATCTTTCAGAATGAGAGACAAGGAGGAGTGAGAAACGCCTGTTGTGTGATGCCCGCAGCTAAAAGCAACTTGACTTAACGTTAGCTCTCGGCGAGAGTATATGACGCTAAACGCGCGACAGTATGTGACATATGTATAACCCTAACCCTAGGTGTCCAGGCGGGTGTCCCTTCCAGGAGGCCCCCCGGCCTTGGATCACCAGCCGGGTCGATAAGTCAAAAGTAGTAACAAGGCGGGGTTGTTTTCCGTCTCTACGAGAAAGAGTGAGAAACGCCAGTAATGTAATGCACGCAGCGAAAAGCAACGGTGTGAGAACATATAATCGAATATTACGATATAATCATTTTCTATATCGCACAGAGACAAACTTGCGATGTATCTTTTATATCGATATATCGCCCAGACCTACCTGGAATGATACCCAAATCACTTCACGTTATACAGCACATTCATAAAACTCATTTGTGTACTCTAGCCTTTAAAAATACCCCCTTTTTAGACCAGTTGATCTGCCGTTTCTTTTCTTTTCTCCTCTGCCCCCCTCTCCCTTGTGGAGAGGAGGCGGGGAGGACACAGGTCCGGTGGCCATGGATGAAGTGCTGGCTGTCCAGAGTCGGGACCTGTGCCACGGTTGGGGACATCTCTGCGCTGCTGACCCGTCTCCGCTTGGGATGGTCTCCTGCTGGCTCCACTACGGACGGGACTCTCACTACTATATTGGATCCACTATGGACTGGACTCTCACTGTTATGTTTGATCTACTATGGACTGGACTTTCACAATATCATGTTAGACCCGCTCAACATCCATTGCTTTCGGTCTCCCCTAGAGGGGGGTTTGCCCACATATGCGGTCCTCTCAAAGGTTTGTCATAGTCATTGTCACCAACGTCCCACTGGGGTGAGTTTTTCCTTGCCCTTATGTAGGCTCTGTACCGCGAATGTCGTTGTGGCTTGTGCAGCCCTTTGAGACACTTGTGATTTAGGGCTATACAAATAAACATTGATTGAAATAAAAATAAACATTGATTGATTGATCTATTCACACACTGATGGCGGAAGCTGCCATGCAAGTTGCTAACCCCGACCCATCAGAAGCAAGGGTACAGTGTCTTGCCCGAGGACACAACGGCCGTGACTAAGATGGCAGAGGCTGGAATCAAACATGGAACCCATCAGGTTGATGTTAGGCTGCTTTAAGGGCAAAGTTTGCAACCTTTGAAATTCCTTGGATCTGGCTTGTTGCAATTATTGCGGTCTTGTTGTGTCAGTCAGAGCGTGCAGTGAGACACAGTAAGCAATAATCCACTCACCCAGCTATTTGTCATCAGCGCAATTACAACAGCCTCATCATCCTTTCATTCTGCATGCAGCTGATGGGCGGCCGAAACCTGACACCTTGCGCTTCGTTCAACCAAACTGTAGTAACGAGGTATTTCACATTCTCAGTAACAGCAATGGCTTTGCAACAATGGAGATCTTAATTAAAAAGATTGTTACTAAAAATAAAAAAAAGGCATCAATAATTAATGAGAATAGTGGAAATTAATAGGTACCGTTGTCGGCAACTACATTTTCTGGTAACGTGGCATGACTAACCTAGGCAAGTGCAAAGATGAGTTAGGAGATGCAGACCACTGTGCCCAGTAGCAATTTCGCTTAAAATATACCCCGAATGGACTTTAGATATTTGCATACATTGCAGCAATGAGTCATGGTATGATCGATTATTATTGGTAAAACAACAAGGATTAGACGACCACTCCGGCAGAGTACACAAAATGCATAGATGTCAAAAAAAGTGCCACCAATAGGTTAAGCAATGCTTTTGTAGCAGCTGTGCTTAAATGCGATTAGGCAAAATTCCAGAGTGAATAATCAGATTTTTAAAAATTAACTGACAGCACTCAATTGTACACCAATATAACCAATATATATATACTCCTGAGGAAGAATCAACCAGTATATCTATATTTGCACACATACCCAATTGATAGACAACAGACAACACGCTTGGACAATAAGATTTAGACTAGAGATGTCCGTTAATGGCTTTTTTGCCGATTTCCGATATGGTCCAACACTTAATTACCGATACAGATATATACAGTCATGGAATTAACACATTAGTATGCTTAATTTTGTTGTGATGTCCTGCTGGATGCATTAAACAATGTAACAAGGTTTTCCAAAATAAATCAACTGAAGTTGTGGAAAAAAATGCCAACATGGCACTGCCATATTTATTATTGAAGTCACAAAGTGCATTTTTTTTTTTTTTTAACATGACTCAAAACAGCAGCTTGGAATTTGGAACATGCTCTCCCTGAGACAGCATGAGGAGGTTGAGGTGGGCGGGGTGGGATTGAGGTTGGGGGGTTCGGGGGTAGCGGGGGGTGTATATCGTAGCGTCCCGGAAGAGTTAGTGCTGCAAGGGATTCTGGGTATTTGTTCTGTTGTGTTTATGTTGTGTTACAGTGCAGATGTTCTCCCGAAATGTGTTTGTCATTCTTGTTTGGTGTGGGTTCACAGTGTTGTGCACATTTGTAACAGTGTTAAAGTTGTGTATACAGACCAAGTATGCGTTTGCATTCACTTGTGTGTGTGAAAAGCCGTAGATATTATGTGATTGGGCTGGCAAGCAAAGGCAGCGCCTTTATGGTTTATTGGAGCTCTGTACTTCTCCTTACGTCCGTGTACCACTCCGTACAGCGGCATTTTAAAAAGTCATACATTTTACTTTTTGAAATAGATCATTTCCGATATAACGTTTGAAAGCATTTATCGGTCGATAATATCGGCAGTCCGATATTATAGGACATCTCTAGTTAAGACAACACCACAAAAGCAAACATTATATCCATAACATTATATCCAACATAACATTACAGTTCAAAGTTTAATTTAGTGTTCTTATTGAATTTTTTGTTTAGTTTCTTAAGAAGCAATTTAAAACTTGGCTGACTTCCTGTCACAGCTCCACAACACAATATACACAATACATTCATTCAATGGCCGCTGTTGGCCATCATCTATTTAAAAGGTGTATGTACTCTGATTGTTTAGTGTTGTGTTGATTTCCCAGGGTGTGATATCCTACTAGGCCACTGGTAAAAACAGTTTTTTAACTCTGTTTGTCCTGTTCATGTGTGACCGAAATCTATTCTTTGATGGCAGCAGTTTGAACAAATGCTGACCACGGTGAGAGCTGTCTGTCCAGATTTTCTTTGCTCTGCCAAGGCAGGGAGGTCAATAATCTTCTCCGCTGTCCTGGTCACAGGGCCTTCCTGTCTGCAGCAGAACAGGCAGCAAACCACACTGTTACATTGTACATTGATTAATCGTTGCAGCCCCACAAAGTACGTCGGTAAACCTCACTTATTGACGCCCGAATAATTGCAGTGTACAAACAGCTGATGGCTATTATGCTTGACTGTCAATCTGTGAAGGGAGGCAGGTAACATCTCCTTGGGGAAAAATAATAAAAAGGTAACAAATTGTGAAAAATTCTGGCCAGTAGTAGAACACATTTTAAAAAGTTTTTTTTTTTTTTTTTTTAAAGTATCCATCTTTACATTTCATAAACATTACAAATGTACGACTTTTACTGCATAAAATAAACTGTGCGTGTGTGTGCACATTTCATGGCTATCGCTATGCTCTTTTAGTCAATTCAGCCAAAGTTGGATGGAGACTAGGCAGCATGCTACGCCTTTGCACTGCTGCTCGACACACCCGTGCATGCGCACACGCACGCGGGATAATCAGCCATTTCCCCTCCCTCAGCACGATACTGCTGTGTCGATGAGTGCATCTAAATTTTCATGTGTGGTGATGGCTGGAAATCACTCTCCATGCGACAGATGGCTTCACATA
Source organism: Nerophis ophidion (assembly GCF_033978795.1). Lineage (NCBI taxonomy): Eukaryota > Metazoa > Chordata > Actinopteri > Syngnathiformes > Syngnathidae > Nerophis > Nerophis ophidion. The sequence goes on along the minus strand of NC_084632.1, from coordinate 29,721,700 downwards.
GTACAAGTTGACATGGGGGCAGCAAAGAGAGATTTTCGGGTCGTGATAACCTTCACACCTCCCAGGTTTTTTCCCAGGATGGGGGGCCTCCTCTTGAGCTGGGGACACACCAGATCCATACAAGTACACTTGCACGAAGGACTGGGCACTGCGGCGATGAGAAAACCAAGCCAACTGCAGCTAAAGTTGGCCTAAACAAAGCCAAGGCTAACACCACAAGCCTGTGCAATTACTTTTTAATAGAATGTAAACTAATATGGCAAATACACCAAAGGAGTACAGAATTAACTGCATGTAAATTCAATGTCAATTCATTTGTAATTGGGAAGAGAATGAAGAGGGGACAGATGGCAGCACAGAAGGGAAGGACAAGACAAATTGACACATTCAGCTGTGGTGCTTCTGCTCGCCGTTGGCTTTTTTTTTTTTTTCCCCAGAAGTATTCACAGCATAGCAAACCAATTGCAGTCCACATTTTAAATCCTGTAATGACATTCCAAGAATAGTACCGTCTATTTGCGAATAATTATATATATGTATATTTTTTTCAATGCACCATGTACTGACTTTTGACAACTCCATTTAATATTCATTGAATCTGTCATTTTGGTCGTTTCACTTCGTTGTCTCTTCTCGGCAGGAAAAAAAAAACTTCGCTTGACCAGGTAACATGAACATGATTACATCAAGTGATGAAATAGTCTGTAATATTACTGACTGGTTTCTGGTAACAGTTTTCAATTAGCCTGCCTGGTTCCCATGGTAGGCACAAGGGCATTTCATGATCAGACTCAGCAGACCATACTTAACAGCCACAGTTTGAGGGGTTATCAACAATCCTGAATTAGTGATAGTGCAAATTAGGGTTGTCCCGATCCGATATTTGGATCGGATCGGCCGCCGATATTTGCCAAAAAATGCGTATCGGCAAGGCATGGGAAAATGACGATCCAGATCCAATTTAAAAAAAAACTCCGGTCTGTGTTTTCCAACACACCAACTTAAATAATAGATTCCACTCTTCTGCTGCTCCCTAAACTCCGTTCCACATTTTCCAGCACACCTTCAAAACATCCACAGGTCTGCGTTCTAACCGTTCAGACGGCCGTGTGAATTAAAAGTTACGGTAAAAATGTCAGCTGTGTTGGATTATTTTACCCTACAAAACGAAAAAGATGAAGAGGTGGAGTGCAAAACATGCCACAATAAAGTCAAGCGTGGTGGTAAAGTTGTAAGACATTTTAATGACTCTTGCGAATGAGAAGCTTTTTAGCACTCATCATAGATGAACACAGGAGCAGGCTGACACCTGAGCATCTTGAAGTGCTCGTCTTTGTTAGAAAGAATCTCCCCATTATGCTTGGACTTCAATTGTTTGACCCCACCCCACACACACTTGTTCAAAAGCAAGTATTGATGCTGAGTTATAGAAATGTTATCCCACTCAGGTTATTTGTGGGTTTTGATTTTTTTAATAATGTTTACAACATTATTTGCACTTTATACTGTTCACTTTTTTACTGTTTAATGATGCCATTTCTGTTTGTCATGTATAATTTTTGGATATTTTGTGTTTATCCTTGAATACCAACTATTGTGTATCATTCAAACTCACCTAATTCAGCTGGCTAGTTGTTATCAAGAGTATTAAAATCCTTTTTAGCATGAATCTGACACTTAAGTAGGCTAAATAACTTTAAACATACATGCTCGGATAGGCCAGTATCGGCCAGTATCGGATCGGAAGTGCAAAAAATATATCTGTATCGGATCGGCAGTGCAAAAACCTGGATCGGGACATCCCTAGTGCAAATATAAACTGTTGAAACCTAAATAGGTTTTTGGTATGACATTAAAAATCATAGCGTTTTGTGTAACACTTAAAAGCTATAGCTTGGGTTTGTGCAATATAGACTATATATATGATATAAAATATATACATTTGGCTGACAAAAGATCTTTTAACACTATTGTTACGTCATGATAATGCATGGTGATGACACATTCTAGCGATGTCCCACCAATTTGACAGCATTCTTGCTAGCGACTAATGTCCCTCCACTGTGCAAGGGTACTTCTAAGTCTAAGCCTCCTTGGCGTCATATAAACGGTTTCTTAAAATTATTATCGCTGTAGGCCGAGAAATAGCTAAACATGTTAGCCTACACGCCGTAGGAGGACAAGCTAATCGCTAAGTTAAATAGCTCTTGATTGCCCCCCGTGACCGAAAGGGACAAACGGTAGAAAATGGTAACAGACGTGAGTGGATCGATACAAACAGATATTGTTACATGCCCGATACTACAGTGGTTATCTATACTTTTATTTATCAAAACATTTTTTGTTTTTTTTGTTTACTGACTCAACAACTCCTGGACACAGGAGGGCTTTAAGGACAAAAAAAACCCAACAATTTATATCAGAGACAATGGTAGGAAATCATTTAAATATCAAATGGATATTGTTACACTGCCGTCCTGTGGTTTTGTCAGATTATAATTGTGATGAAAAATGGAATCATTCAATTCTATTGAAAATTTAAAGTATCAGTATATCAGAATTGGTATAGCCAATACTGACCCTGTAACTACTTTGTACTGTATCAATACCCACTTTTGTAGTATCACCCAAAACATATGTAAAACAGCAAAACAACAGAAAGTCCATCCATTCATTCATTTTCTACCACGGGTCCATCTCTGGGTCACGAGTGTGGCTGGAGCCTGTCCGTGTTTAGTGCATTTAAACAGAAGTGTAGATAGAACAACAACAAAAGTGGTCAGTAATGATCAATGACTTCACAAGTAGATTATTAATACACAATCAAAAAAAGTAATATAACAAGAAATGATACAATGTACAATGCATATGTCAGCAGCCAAACTAGGAACCATTTTGAAAAGCTTTTATTATCATTCATGTACTAAATAAAATATTGTAATATATATCATTATCGTAGGCTGCAATATATATTGAGATATAGTTTTAGGCCATATCACCCATCCCTAGTGTAGCTTTTGTTTGTGCCTTTTCAATCTATCCGTAGCTATGTGCCAAACTTTTCTGATGCATTTGCAGCATGTGGAATGTTTTCATCTAAAACTCTCCAAACCCAGGTGTAATCCTCAAATTGTCCTTACACTAACCCCATACTTCAATTATATGCCGATTTCTCATTTTTTTAGTTTTTTTTTTTTTTTACATCACTATCAACGATTCAACACACTCTCTGTGGCTTTCCTCCCATCCATTCTCAATCTACTTTCTCCCTCTTTCGCTCCCACTTTCATCTCTCCCTTGGTGTCTCTCCATTCTTCTGATGTTATGCCACTGTGCCAATGAGAAAGACGGAGAAAGGAAGGATGAATCTGGGTCACAGGAGGCCATGCATCTCAAGTCCCCACTCAGCAAATAAAAAGGAAATTGATCTGCGGCCGGCCTGCTATATTTTTTTCACTTTAGGGCCCGGCCCAATGTGAGGGTCTCACACACAAACGCTCGGTTGAGTGAGTCCATGGACACAGGCTTCATCCGCTTCTTTGATCCACCATCATCTTGCAAAGCAGCAGGTGCATCCATGCTGAGTGGCCAAATGCAGCATCATGTAGACAAACAGTGGGTTACATTCCTTTACTGCATTGATATCAGCCTGTTTTTGTGTGACAGATTTATTCTCTTCCACTTCCGATTTGTTGGGGTAAAATAAATGCTTTGGAAATGAAAGATGTAGTACTAGAAAATAAATTTCTGTCAATATCAATTCCTCGCTCTTTTTTTTTTTTTTTGGGCTCCAATATTGTGTCACCGTTTTTCTTCAGTTTAACATTTGTATGGTATCACGATGCAAGTGAAATAAATTGTTTGATATTTGTCAAGTATGATTTTAGGTTACTGATACTTGCATTTAGTTGGTAATGTTTTAAATGCAGGAGGTCGGACAAAAAAGAAAAAGGTACTCGAACTTTTTTTTACCAATAAGTATTGTGGATTGGCTCTGACTTATCGTAAGTATACAACCAGGTGAAAAACATATGCAGTCTGCTGAAAATGATGGAAAGCGGTACTTTACAAAGCAACTGAGTATTTGAAAGATACTTTAATCTACTGCCGTCTGGCGGCTAAAGTGGGAAGTGCACCCATGCCCAATTTGTTGCGATACAGTAACATGAATAATGGTCCGATTCGGTCTTAAATTAGTAATGGTCAGGTACTGACTAAATGTACTGGCTCGGTTATCTGAAAAAAAAAAATGAACCCTTCAATCCAATGCAAAACCTCTAACTATTGAATGAAAATCTACAGTGATTGTGCAACATGTCACAAATAGAGAAGGAATAGCTGCGAAGCGAAGACATGCAAGAGCGCAGGGTTTCCCCTTAATGCAATTGAATGTGGGGACCACCACGTCATTTGCATTACCGCCAGAGCTTGATAATACGCTTGTTTTTTTTTTTTTACTTGAAAACAAATTAAAGTAATATAATACATTGTAGCTCACAGAAGAAATTTCAAAAAGTCAGATGCTATTTTTAATTTTTATTACCAATCTTACAAACAAACGGCACAATTCCAACAGTTTTTACCTCTCATGTTAACACCCAGAAAAAATTACAAAAATGTACCAAAAACCCAACTACCAAAAAGGGACTTTGATCACAGGAAACAGCGCTGCCGAACCCGGATGTAAACAAGACCCATGTTATTGTCTGGAGCGTTATTAACCAAATATTCCCGCGATCTACAAAATGTGTCAATATTAGGAGGACAGTGGCAGCTTTTAAGAAGAGACAGGTCAAGTGAAGCAGCGCAAAGATGTGACGTCATGCTTGCTGCAGCTCGCCTCTTTCGCAAAAGACATTTAGGGACAGAAGTAGAGTCTCTAAACACGAAAATATTTTATACTAACACCAGAAAAAAATAAAAATTTGTTGCTACTAGTTTTTAATTTAAAAAAATATAGTCATTATAATTCTCTAGACGCTTGAAAAAATACATTGGACAACAACAATTGAAAATAATGGCAAAACGATATTAATATGTATCTTAATATTAATTAAAGATAACTGATGTTTTTAAATATATGTATATATACATATATTTTTCTTTAGCCTTTTTATCCAATCCAATTGACTTTATTTATATTGCACATTTTTAAAAAAAAAGCTTCACAAAGTGCTGCACAGGAGTTAAACCACCCACTTAGAAGCAGGATAAAACTACGCAGAGTCAATGCTAAAAAACACTAGTGAAAAAACATTTTAAAAGAAAATCATATCGACGTCATGGTGATCACGCCCATGACCCCACCGCCAAGGTATCTTGGCAGTCGAAAGGAAACCCTGAGAGCGTGAGGTAATTATCCTAGCCCTGCGGTCTTCTCAGCTATGGATTCTCTTTACATACATGAGGAAAGAAACAAGCTAAGTATAACATTCCTTCTTTAGATACCTGTCATCTTTTTAAAATTCATACCTGCCTTGACAAACATTTTTTTTAAATGTAGCAGATAAAGACATATATTTGTTACATTGGTTGTTTGAATACTAACTACTATGGAGATGGTTATATGGCTGCTACATGAAAAGTAAAGTCATCAGTTTAGTCCGTATAATATAGAACAGGGGAATATATAACAGTAATAGGATGTTACGGGAAGAATTAAAAACATTCTGGAAAGAGTATAAATCAACCAATAAATTACTACAAGACAGAAATAAATAAAAACAAGTAATAAATACAAGAGAAGGGAAGGGGCATGGAGTACATGCAGTAATAATTGGGATTTCAAACACTCGGGAAAAAAAACGTGTTTATGAATACGGAAGTCTCACCAATATGTATGCAGTCTGAGGGGAAATATATTACAGTAATTTCCTCATTACAATTTCATTAACAGTCATCTATTTACTACCATGACTTATTTCAGTTAATTTGGCCAATTTCAGGAAATGGATGCTTTCTGCCCGATACAATTCCGGGTCCACCTCATCTGAACCCTGCAATGTCAACTCTCCACTGCAACATTTTGGTTTACTCCTGTGGCTACCTGCACAAAATAGTGTTTTGCTTTGATTTACAAGCTACAGGACATCAGTTAATTTCGCTGTCACAGCAAAGAGCTATGTTGTCAAAATCAAGAAATATCTCTCCCTTGTGAAGGAAGTTGATTACAGAGTGTGCTGTGCAGTCTGGGGAAAAATTTAGACAGTTTGTCAATATGAACATTTTACCGGAGACGTACAAGAAACTGTTTCTCGACACGCTGTGCTGCAAAATTACATGTATCATTGTGTCCATGTACACTGGTGTTATTTATTTTTGGCTTTTTGATATCAAAGCTTTCCAAGTCCACATCTTGATGCAAGTCATTTACCTTTCAGAACATAGTCTGTTCACAAAAAATACATTTGCAGCCTTCCAAATGCTTAAATATTCATGCATTTGTATTTTTTTTCCATACAAATTGTAATGCCACAAAGGAAAAGTCCCTGTTGTGACCACACAGAAGACACGTGCAAAAGGTGACTGCACCACTGCACTAAGGTCTGCGGGCTCATGGGCAACTTTACAGTATCACCAGTCAATCAAAAGGTTTTTATATAGCCTTTAATCACAAATGTCTCAAAGGGCTGCGCAAGGCACAGCGATCCCACATCTGTGCAAGAAAAAACTCAACCCATTGGGCACAATGAGAAACCTTAGAAGGGAACGCAGATATTTTGAACAGCTAGCGTGTCATCTGTGGTCACCTAAAAACCTGTACACGCAGGAGAGGGGGTAGAGCAGGGAAGAAAAGAGACGGCAGATCAACTGGTCTAAAAAGGGGGTCTGTATAAAGGCTAGAGCAGGTGTAGGGAACCTATGGCTCTAGAGCCAGATGTGGCTCTTTTGATGACTGCATGTGGCTCTCAGATTAATCTTAGCTGTCATTGCTTAACAAAATAAGTAATGAATAAGTCCACTGGTAATCAGTGTTAATAATAACATTCAAAATGTAAAAAATTCTCATGCATTTTTATCAATCCATCAGTGTTCTACCGCACCTGTTCAAGATGTCAAAAAGGGTAAGAAGTATTTTATTCATTATTAGTTAGCTTCCGAATAAAAATTGTATTAAAAATAATAACAGACGTGTTATACCCTAATGTTGGTTTCACATAAAAATGCACACATTTATTCATATTCAGTGTTAAAATATTATATGTCTCTCACGGAAATACTTTAAAAAATTTGGCTTTCATGGCTCTTTCAGCCAAAAAGGTTCCCGACCCCTGGGCTAGAGTATACAAATGAGTTTTAAGATGGGACTTAAATGCTTCTATTGAGGTAGCATCTCTAATGGTTACCGGTAGAAAACTCTGTACAGCCCGCAGACTTATTTTAGGCTCTTGGAATCATGAATAAGCCGGAGTTCTTATAGAACCGCAGATTTCTGGCCGGGACATACGGTACAATACAATCAGCAAGATAGGATGGAGCTACACCGTTTAGTATTTAATAAGTAAGTAGTAAAACTTTTAAGTTGCATTTTGAGTGCACAGGAAGCCAGTGCAGGTTAGCCAGTATAGACGTAACATGATCTGTCCTTGTCAAAAGTGTAGCAGCTGCATTTTGTACCAACTGTCATCTTTTAATGCTATACATAGGGAGATATGAAAATAATACGTTACAGTAATCGAAAAGGGACTGTGGAGGGAGATGTGGCCAGCGCTGCCTGCAGGAACAAAGGTCACCGCCTCTGTCCATGGTGCTGAGGACAGAGCACCATTAGACGGGGGCGTGGCAGTGCTGACGGCGAGACACCGCTGGCAGGTGATTAGATTTCACGGGTGGCCGGGAGCAGGAGAGGAGAGAGGATAAGGATGTGGCTGATAAGTTGCGTCCTTCAGGAGAAAAAACTTTTGTTAAAAACCCAATGTTTATTAAAACCTTGTTAAAATCTGCACGCATGGCTCCTGTGCAATGTCTGACAGTGGAGCTGCTAGGAGGCAACCTCCACAGAGACGTAATGACTGCATAAATAATGATCTCAGCATCGCTGGTGGACAAAATGGGACACATTTTTGCTATATTTCGTATCTACGAAAAAGGAATGAAGGCTGTGTAAGTAACTCTGTTAATGTGTGACTCAAATAAGAGAGTTGGCTCGAAGATAATATCCAAATTCTTTACCGAGTTGCCTTGTGTAATTGTTTGGTTGTCAAATGTTAAGGTGGTTTTATTAAATAAGTGCCGGTGTCTAGCAGTAGCGATAATCACCCTTTCCATTTTCTTAGCGTTATGTTGCAAAAGGTTAGTGGACATCCATTGTTTAATTTCATTCAGACACGTCTCTAGGTGACTACAATCTGACGTGTTGGTCAGCTTTAGGGGCATGTTGAGTGCATGGAGATGCTAAGGAGTGCACGGCCAAGAACCGAACCCTGTGGAAGTCCCCACGTTACCTTAACATAGTCCGAGGTCACATTGTTATGTGAATCGTACTCTATCCTGTCGGTAAAATAGGAGTTAAACCAAGAAAAGGCTCCGTCTGACATATCAAAACGTGTTTTGATACGTTCGAATACAATGTTATGATCGGCGGTATTGAAAGCAGCACTAAGATCAGGTAGCAGTAACATACATGACACATTAGCATCCATAGTTAGCAGTAGATCATTAGTCGTTTTTGCGAGGGCTGTCTGGGATAAGCGGTAGAAAACGGATGGATGGATGGATGGATGTCTCTGCAGAGTCATTTGCCCTGAAACCAGAACGAAATGGTCCACGGAAATTGTTAGACGCTAAGTTAGGGATGGGCAATATATAGATATACTCGATATATCGCAGGTTTGTCTTTGTGCGGTATAGAAAATGACTATATTGTAATATTGGAGTATACGTTCTCACACAGTTGCTTTTAGTTGCGGGCATTACAATAGAGGCTCTTCCCAGTCCTTCTTGTGTCTCCTCACAGAGAGATAAAACAAGCGCACCTTCTGACATACGTCACACACAACGTCATACGCCTTTGTGGAGCAGAGATGGAGCGGCATGGTAACATTAGCTGTGATGTTAATGGAGTCGTGCGAGTGATAATACGAGAGAAAGAAGGTACAAATCTGGTAACAAATGAAGGATTAATTAATTACCAAGAAAAACAGCACAGGGTCCATCGTCTGGCAGTGGTTTGGCTTCAAGTGGGAATATGTCTAACATACAACCATAATATGTCAAGTATATGGCAAAAGCGTTGCTACAATAAGTAGCATTACTACTAATATGACTTGAAAAGTCACCCGCTAGAGAATGAAGAGTGCTTGAAACTCTGCATGTCTACATCTCCGTTTGGTGCCACACCAACAAAATGCCGAAGCAACCATTTCCACATCAACACCGTATGAAAAAAATAGTCAACAACAGAAGGAGATGAAGTCCGCAGGAACCTACCACATAGCAAAGGACATACACTATTTGATTTCCTATTATGCAGCTTATTTTTATTTGACACTTATTGAAATATCTTGTGTGACATCATGCACAAAAGTGCACTTTTTTTGTTTTAAACTATTGCGTTCCGTACAAAAAGTGCATGTCAATTTAGTGTTGTTTGTGTACGTCATCTTAGTGACATCATGCACACAAGTGCACTAATAGCTTGTTTTAAAATGTCTCTGACAATCTTGCACTTTGTTTTGAAATGACATGAATGTTTGTGCTCCTGCTTAATAACTGTTTAATAAGTAGTTTTGGTACATTGACTTGTGATTTCCCTCTCTGCATGAAAGTTTAAAATGAGCATATATTAATGCAGTATGAAAAATAATGTTTTAATGTAGACACACAGAATCATCATACTGCTGTGATTATATGCATCAAGTGTTCATTCAAGGCTAAGGCAAAATATCGAGATATATATTGTGTATCATGATATGGCCTAAAAATAGAGATATTCATAAAAGGCCATATCGCCCAGCCCTACGCTAAGTGTTCATTTAGCTGCTGTGCAACAATGTTTGAGGATTTTGGAGATAAAGGGAAGCAATCAGTAGTCTGGAAGCAACTAGAAACTGGCCAATAACTAGTTGCAAATGTTTTTGTTCTCAGGGGGAATTGAATTAGGATCCAGCAGTTACTATTCCTAAGCCACTGAGATAGTGCCGCCCTGTAAAGCAGTACCTTGGTTTTTGTAGTTATTTGGTTATTAATCTGTACAATTAATTATTCCAATTGATCAGTCTTAGACATAGGCGCTGATCTACATTCCTGCCAGTGGGGGCTTGGACGGGCGGTAAATCTGACGTTACTTTTCTGATCATGGGCAGTTTTTGCTTGGTGGTGAGAAATGTTTTTCCATCAATCCCACGTGGGTGCTTGGCATTGTCCATGAATGCTCGGGCCCGAAGCACCCACGGGATCGGCGTCTATGGTCTCGGACACTCAACAATAAATGTGCAAAATATAGTGTGGAAAATAATTAGTTTTACATGCAGAAAACACTGTGAACTGCTGTACATATGTTTTTTTTTTCTATTCGGGCTCCAGTACTCTGGATACCCACCCGGTAACAGTAACAGATGCTACCTCAGTGGAAGCATTTAAGTCCCATCTTAAAAATAATTTGTATACTGTAGCCTTTAAATAGACCCCCTTTTAGACCAGTTGATCTGCCGTTTCTTTTCTTTTCTGTTCTGCCCCCCTCTCCCAGGTTCAGGGATCACGGATGAAGTGCTGGCTGTGCAGAGTCGGGACCCGGGGCGAAACGCTCGCTTGTGCTTCGGTTGGGGACATCTCTGCGCTGCTGACCAGTCTCCGCTCGGGATGGTCTCCTGCTGGCCCCATTATGGACTGGACTCCCACTATTATGTAAGATACATTATGGACTGGACTTCCACAATATTATGCTACACCCACTCAACGTCCATTGCACCAGTCCCCCTAGAGGGGGGGAATCACCCACATCTGTGGACCTTTCCAAGGTTTCTCATTGTCATCACATTGGGTTAAGTTTTTCCTTGCCCTGATGTGGGATCTGAACCGAGGATGTCGTTGTGGCTTGTGCAGCCCTTTGAGACACTTGTGATTTAGGGCTTTATCAATAAACATTGAATGACATTGATTAATTCATATAAATGAAATGGATAAATGAATATTTAACATTACTTTTACCTCAGATGACGACAAGACAGTGATGACTAGTTAGTTGCTGTATTATTGTCGTTGCCACATGTCGCACTTGTCTTTGCTACCTGTCGTGTCGTATCTTGATGTGTCAATGCAGCGTTGCGGTAAGCTATGTTTGATAGCGTTTTTTTAGCTTACTGTCTTTTGTTCCCTGCTTCCATTTTGTTTTCTAAGTACAAGTACGACTTCTGTTTTCCATGCTAAAGTTCCTTATTGTTTTCTAGCTCCCCTCTCTTAGTTTGTTATCTGCCCACGTGCGGGCTTTTTGTTTGTTCCCTTTGTTTGGTTTTTGTCTTAGTATTTTAATTCAATCATGTTTACTTACAAAATGCCTGCGTCTTTCTCTGCATCTTGGTGTTTGTCAACAACAAACTTTGACAGTTATTCTGCAGTCATACTCAATTAAAAAGTAAAGACTTGTGGTGTAATTGTCTTATCTAGCATACAACTGCTGCTGTGTGGAAGTTAAAACTAGAGCAAGTTAATGGGCTCGTTTTATAATAGACACATTGCGGAATAAGTTGGACTCCAGGGTTTCCTCTAATGTAATTGAATGTGGCTCGCCGCCACAGCATTTTCATTACCGCCACGCCATGAAAATAAGGTTCTTATTTTACTTGAAAACAAATTCAAGTAATATAATATATTGTAGCCCCCAGAAGAAATATCACAAAGTCAGGCGCTATTTTTAACTTGTGTTAACATTTTTAAGACAAACAGCACATTTCCAACAGGTTTTACTTCCCGTTCAAACACTTTCATCTCCATAAGTTTGCTCTTCTCAATCACCCAACAACACTTCCTCGTTCTCACCTTTCAGGCACGGACGAGGTGTTTGCAAACATGGGAAAAACTGACATCAAATCCAAACCACACAAACATAAAACATTTTCACCAGCTGGTCGTTACTGTATGAATTGATATACATAGCTAATTATTTGCGCAATGTTGACAAGTGATGTACAGAAAACTTGACCACTACAAAAAGCTGCAGCTTATTGATGAAATACAACGTTGTATTCTTGACACACACCTACGCCTTGTACCCCATACCCAGCTGGATGTAGATGTACTCCTTAAATTTTTGAAGCATTAAAGGCCTACTGAAACCCACTACTACCGACCACGCAGTCTGATAGTTTATATATCAATGATGAAATATTAACATTGCAACACATGCCAATACGGCCGGTTTAGTTTACTAAATTACAATTTACCACCCTGAACCTCGTTCTGAACAACTCTCATTTCAGATTACTCACAATGCTGTTTACGTGGAGACAAATGATACATTCCCTTAAAGTTTCCACCAAAAAACGTTAACGTGGAGACAGGCCCTAAAACGCTAACAGTGAGGCATTAAACAGAATAGTGGGTTTTCTAAAAGTGTGTGTTTATGTATTTTAGTTATTCACAAAAAATAAACTGCTCAAAATATTTCAGTGTGTGTGCAAGTACTTTTTTAGGCACATTCAACACCGCAATAGTAATGATAACCTTGCTAATGTTGGTAACGATAACCGTGATATGAAACATGCATGTTGTTTTATTGCTAACTAAAAGACAAATCAACGTGAACGATCACATAACCTTCCAGCGGAGGCAATTGTATGCACAAATGTGCCGTGGCAGCATTTTGCCAGAGTTGGGCATTTCAATGTAAGCAAGGTGGAATGATAGTGGACTTGTGCAGATTAGGTCTGTATTTGAACCAAGGCGGCTGTGTGTGTTCATGTGTATTAGTGTGTTATCCCTCCCTAATCAAGGGCTGCATCAGTCCATTAAAAGACTGGGATCTGCAGGGGGAGCCAGGAACCCTAACCCAATCTATAGATTCATCCTCACAGTGACAGTAATTATACAAATAACACATAACGCTATGGAAGTAATACAAGTCTATTTCCACTGTTAACACGGAGACTTGCCTATTAATTTTATAATTTATGAATTTTCAAGCCCCAGTGCTCACATAGAACGTAATGATTAATATGCTAGTCCCTTGGCATCTTTAGTTGTGTTATGTACCAAATTTGTTTTTAAAGTCCACATGAAGAAATGTGCACATTTTTGCACATACAATAGGTTTTAATGGCATGGGTAAAAATGTAAGGGTGGTCTGATACAACTTTATCCCTTCTGATACAATACCAATGTTGGAGCCTTGAGTGTTTGTAAATACTGAAAATAATCCGATGCAATATCAGCAGGGGGCTTCACGGTGGAAGAGGGGTTAGTGCGTATGCCTCACAATACGAAGGTCCTGCAGTCTTGGGTTCAATCCCAGTCTTGGGATTTTTCTGTGTGGAGTTTGCATGTTCTCCCCGTGAATGCGTGGGTTCCCTCCGGGTACTCCGGCTTCCTCCCACTTCCAAAGACATGCATCTGGGGATAAGTTGGTTGGCAAACACAAAAAAAAAATTGGCCCCAGTGTGTGAATGTGAGTGTGAATGTTGTCTGTCTACCTGTGTTGGTGTACCCCGCCTTCCGCCCGATTGTAGCTGAGATAAGCGCCAGCGCCCCCCGCGAACCCAAAAGGGAATAAGCGGTAGGAAATAGATGGATGGAATATCAGCAGGAATTATAGTATATACTTAATTTGTAGTGTGCAAAGATAAAAAAGGTTTGATGGAGTGAAACTACTCAGAGATCAATAATATGTGTACAAAACCTTACTCTGATAGCATAAAAGTAAATAATTTGACTGTTTTGTAGTGTGGGATGTTAGAAAAATGTTTGATCAAGTGAAAATCTCCTTATGACATATGTACGCTTTTAAAGTAGTGTTCATTTCTGTTTTGGCAACACAGAGTAGTCATAATAACTCATTGAATTACCGGAATTAATTAAGCGATCCAGACACGTCTTTTATAGTCGTCTGCCTTGGAGACTTTGTATGTGTAAGTAATATGCAACTATAATTACTTGATAACTATGATTGGCAACACTACATTGGCCCTAGTGTGTGAATGTGAGTGTGAATGTTGTCTGTGTTGGCCCTGAGATGAGGTGGCGACTTGTCCAGGGTGTACGCCGCCTTCCGCACGGGTGAAGCTGGGTTAGGCTCCAGCACCCGCCGCGACCCCGAGAGGTAAAAGTGGTAAAAAAAGGATTGATGAATGTTTAAATTTAAAAATGTGCTGTTTTATACTGCAATATGGTTTAAAATTGTATAGCTTGTGTGCTATTGTATGCTATGTGTTACGCTATAGGCCACTAGGAGCTAACATGTTCACCTTTTAAAAATTACTTCACAAAAACTATTTCAAACTATGTTCTTATTGGGGGACATTTACAGCAGTAGATATTAATAGATAGATAGATAGATAGATAGATAGATAGATAGATAGATAGATAGATAGATAGATAGATAGATAGATAGATAGATAGATAGATAGATAGATAGATAGATAGATAGATAGATAATAGACAGACAGACAGACAGACAGACAGACAGGCGGACAGATAGATAGCTAAACATACAGCATGTTCAATATATAGAATTGTGTCCTATCTTTTTTTTTTGTCCTATCTTTTGAATTTGACCAATTCTGATTCCGATTTTAAATCTCAATTCCGAATCTTAAATATGCAGGGTCATCATAAAAGTTTGCATGGTTTCTCCACACAATAAATCTGAAAGCGTTTCATAAAAGAAAAAACAAAGAAATTACCAACTGACTTTCGATGCCCAACCGAAAGAAATAGCCCCATGAAATTTCAGATTTTTTTTTACCCCAAAGTTAAAAGGGCCCTATTACAGTATGCAAAACCAGCTTTTCTTACAAAAATGTACCTGTTTTTGTGTATTTGGGATCCCCGTAAGTCCTCTAAATATAAGATCAAATCATGGCGGAGAAATTTATGAGACACTCCTGCCTGTTTCCAAACTTGCTCAAAACGCGCCGTTTGGAATTTGAGATTTTAGTTACGTCTCCATGTATGGTAGAGGCTGCTTTTTCATTGGCGACTATTTATTCTTTATTGTTCAGCGGCTATTTATTTTGCTTGGGCATCGAAAGTCAGTTGGTAATTTCTTTGTTTTTTCTTTTTAGAATGCTGCCTATAAACATATTTTTGGACGATTGCTCATTTATTAAAAATGTGTGCTTGTGAAGTGTTAACATGCTTCAAATCAAAAAAATCGATTGATTAATTGAAATTAAGAATAAAACAAAAAAATGTGATAATAAATAATCGGAATGTTAGTCCCGGTTCCCATTCAAGCTCGATACCTGACTCTAGTTCGGTTATTTATCTTTCTGTAAGTAGAATATAATACAAATAGGCATGTTTCAGACACAGTGGTACCTTGTTTTAATTTTAGTATGATTCGGTTTTAGGCCAAATTTTTTGTAATTTTACCATACCACACCATACCAACTTTATAGTACAATTAAACACGTCGGTGACCAAGTCTGAGCATTTTTATTTGAGTGTGGCTGAAAATTGGCCCCCTTAGAGCCAGTAAATATGGATAATTCAGAAATAGTCAAATCATAGTCAATGAGAGCCTTAAGAGTCCATGTTTCCAGAATGTCACACAGAGGTGTACCGTTAATGGTAGGTCTTGTCAAACAATCAATTGAATTTTGGCATTTTGGCTTTTGTAATGGTGGTGATGGAATTGGCTCGCGTTGTGACACCTACATGCACTGCTTGCAATTTGCCACTATTAATGTACCCAATTAAATGGTTTAATACATTTTAAAGCCAAAATAAATTAATATTATACTATTATGCATTAATCATGATGTTGACAGAAGAGATTGGAATAGTTCCATTCGTTACAAAAAAAAAGTGTTATTGTGGTACAATTTCCTTCCAATGCCAAGTGCCTTGGGTTACATTTATGAGAGCTATGTTTTACCACAAAGTAGACACATCACAAATCAAATCTGTCAGTAACAAGGAATACAAACAATAGCAATTATTAGATATTTAAAGTATATGAAACCAAACTCCAAATGGAACACTGTACGTGGCTATAATAAAAACTGTGCAGCTTTGTAAAGCGTAAACAAGCAAATGTAAACATGCCTTTGTTTCTGTCTTGCTACCTGCCTTCCAACAAAACAACAGAGTCACTGCATTTTGACATCCCAACAGCCTCACTTCCTCGGCACATAGTTTGCCCTTGATGGAAATGCATACATCCCACAGACGCAGCAGAGCAAGAATTGAAATGATGCCAAATATTCACAGAGGGAGGAAGAGAGAAACTGTTACTGTGCTATCAAACAAACACACTATTAAAACAATCCTTTGCAGCACATAATTTACATAAAGCCTTCTGTACAAAATACAACTATACTTAGACAAAAGACAATTTACTAATAAGCACGTTGAACAAATATATCCTCATTTCAGTGAAAAATTACAAATTGATGGATTTGTACATATATATATACATACATATATATATATATATATATATATATATATATATATATATATATATATATATATATATATATATATATATATATATATATATATATATATATATTAGGGCTGGGCAAAGATTAAACATTTTAATCGAAGTTAATCGCACCAT